>NC_057796.1:181280154-181303293 GCF_018294505.1 Triticum aestivum
GCGGCGGGGACGGCCCCTGTTCCGACCCCGGTCGGGGGAACAGGGAAGGGGGCGGGGGGAGTGGGAGATGGGCTAGGCCGGCTGGGCCGGGGGTCGGCCCAGTTGGGCCAGCGGTCCAGTGGGGGGGGAGGGCCTTCTCTCTTTTTTTTCTTTTTCTTTGCCTGTGCTGTGTTCTTTTGCTTTTTCTTTTTATTTGTTTATTTTCTTTTCTGTTTTATTTCATTTAAAAGTATTTAGGTATTTTATAAAAATGTGTTTTCTCCACCATAATTACCAGTGTATTATTTGGCACCCACCAAACATTTTTGTTCAAATTTTTGAAAACTTTTATTTTCCACTTTGATTTTAATTGAAGTTTGAACTAGGAGTTTGAAAAGAAATTTGATGCAATTGTGATCAAGCCCTGTTTAGCAACATGATTAGCTTAATCTCAGAGAGTTACTGTAGCATGATTCTCGGGGTGTTACAGCCATAGTTTGCTCATCATCTTCCGTGACATTGGCTCGTATCATGGCAATCTCCATTTCCTTGTAGTACTCTTCAACGCTCTTGGTTCCTTGCTTGAGTAGTTGGAGTTTCTTGAAGAGGTCGCGATTGTAGTAGGTTGGCACGAAACGTGCTCTCATGACATCCTTCATTTGCGCCCAAGTTGTGATGGGTGGTTCACCTCTTGCCGCTCGGCGCTCAATGACTTGTTCCCACCAAATAAGGACGTAGTCTTGGAACTCAAGGGATGCCATCGCGATCTTATTCTCTTCCTCATAGTTGTGCAAGCGGAAGATTTTGTCAACCTTCAATGCCCATGAAAGGTACTCTTCGGGATCATTGCTTCCGGAAAACTTGGGCATGGTGAACTTTAGCTTGTCGTAACGTTGCTCTTCATTGTGTTGGGGTCGGGGATGATGATATCCTTGACAAGGAGGATTGTCTCCCTCAAGTTGCTCTTGTCTTGGAGGATTTCCATTATCTTCTTGCTCTTGGTGAACTTGATGTTCTTGTCGAGCTTGTGGAGGAGCTTGCCGAGCTTGACGATTCACGCGAGCTTGGTATATTCGTTCTTGAACTTCATCATGAAGCGCTTCTTGTTGCTCATGGGCTTGACGGTTGCGCGTGGCTACGGCTCGACTTGAATATCAGAGGGCACATTGCGCCTCAAGTGCTTGAGCTTCATGTAGTTGCTGTTCTTGGCATTGTGCCTCGACATCTTGTGCATCTTGGTGTTCTCGCGCACGCTCTTCCTCTTGTTGTTGGCGTTGACATTGTCATTCTTGTGCTTGCGCGAAGGTAGCTTGGTTTTGACGGTGTCGATGTTCTTGCGCGCGAGCTTGCTCTTGAGAGTCGTTGTCGTGTAGAGGATTGCGGTTCGCTTGACGGTCTTGGCGCGCGGCTCGTCGAAGAGTGTTTGATGTCGGGGTACTTGAGCCGGAGATGGTGTCGTCCGAGTGTCGACTCGAGCGGCTCCGTCTTGAGTAGGACGAAGTGGTAGAAGAGCGGTTGACCAACAAAGCACGAATCTCGTCCATTCTTGCGTCATTCTCTTGTTTGTGGTTGTCGAGCTTGTTGTCGAAGTAGTCTCTTGTACGTTGCTCGGAGAGTCGCAAGTCGGTGGCGAGGTTGTCGATGCGTTCGTTCATTGCTTGTTGCTCTTGATGCAAAGCTCGTTGTGTACCAAAGAGGTGGCTCTTTGTGACGTAGGAGGACATGTCGTCGTCTTGCTCGATGAAGAGTGGGTTGGTAGAAGTACTTGGCCTATCCATCATTCCAAGAAAAATATGTGAGTGGGAGAAGGAGAAGAACTTATACCAAATGTACCTTGACCGATGTTGAAGATGGATCAACGATCACTCAAATGTGGAACAAGCAAATAGCACAATTGGTACCAATTCTTGTCGGTTTATCACACCTACACAAGTAAAAGCTTATGGTGGAGCTTGGTTAGGATGGTGGCACAAAATTTGATGCAATTGTTAGTGAGCTTCAATAATGTTGGAAAAGATTCACAAATTTGCAAATGCAACAAGTAGACCAATAGCAAGATAAGGTACACAGAAACACACACGCAAATAGATAAGTGGAGTCGTGCAACCAAGGAATGAGCCAAAATGTGGAATCCACGAAAATGCTCTTGTTGCACAACTCTAGAGAGATGCTAGCACGATTGCACAATAGGCGGATACGAAACTTGTGCACAACCTACTGAGAAAAAATGCAACGACTTCTATCCCAAGTATGCTATATGTATGTTTTGCCGATGATATGATCGAAGATGATCGAGTATGACAATCTTAATGTAGTATGATGCTATGGTTCTTGCTTATAAGCTCTTTGCTTATCTTTCCCTTTTGCTTAAAAGCTTTGTTTGGCTCTTTCTCATGCAAAACTTCACGAACCAAGATAGCAATTGTGTATGCGATGACAACTTTGTGACACAAAAGATGATACCAAGATATGTACCAAGATGATATGGCAAGTATGCAATGTAAAGTATGATCACTAATGTGCACATGGTGACGTTGCCGGCAATACTCAAAGGCTAGTCTCGATAGGTAAGATACGCAAAATTGGGCTATGGTGGTTATCAATGCAATGGCAAGAATGTATAATGATATCACGATACCAAGATGAGGTTACCGTTCTTGCTTACGGTATGGTGTCAAAATGGTGGAGTGGTTGATGATGACAAGTCTGTGGCGAAGATGAGCGGCGGTGATGTTGATGTCGAACCGTCCCTAAGTAGCCGAAACACATTAGGAAACGGAGACCCCAACTCAAATTCTCAAAGCAAAACATGTCAAAATTATCGTAATTGGTAGTGGGTAAGCGATTGTGGTGTTTGCGGAAAGCGATGGTGTTATGCGGAAGTGAAGGTGGTATGCAGAAGTGTACGTGGGCACCGAAGCAAAATTTGGTGAGAGTTAGGCGGGAAACGGGGCGGTGGATGGAAGTGATGCTGTCAGGGGCCGGATGTCCAAGGTGTCCGGATGTCCGGGGGTCAGGCCGGCTGTCCGGGCTATGGATCTGTGGACGAACTCGAAGAACTCCGCGTGGAAGAGGCAAATCCGGGGCAAAATTTGGGGGATTTTGTGGAGAAATTGCGGAAAAGATGGGGAAAAGCTAGATCTACCTGCCACACACGAAATCCGCGGATCAAATCCAACAAAACTTCATCACACCAACAAATCACAAAAAAATTGGGGGCTATTTTTGTGGGGAATTTTCGAATTATGGACAAAATCAACAAAACAAGGCTAGAAAACAAAGAGGGGAGGCTCCGAAATCGTGATCAACGTGGCTCATGATACCAAGATGATGTAGGGTGGAACCCTATACGGCCGATCTTTCACGAAAGGAGCGGATCCCACGATGAACACGAAGAACATGAGGGGTAACACGAGGGAAAACACGAGAGAATCACTCAAACCAACAAGATTCGGTCACACATATGCTAGATCCCAGTACACATAGAGATCACACGGTCCAAATCCAACAAGAGACGATACATAGGGTAACCGGTTCTTCTCCGTGAGGAGGTCTTGAGGTCTTCCCGTTAGGGGTCTTGAATCCAAGTGGATCTTCTCCGAAGAGGTGTCGGTCCCTCGTGGTGGAGTAGATCTGGATGGATGAGCGAGGCTCTATCTCACATATGAGCTATCACAACGCTAACCCTAGAAAGAGGGAGGAGGAGGAGTATATATAGTCTAGGTGGGAGAAGGGCTACATGGGCCTCGGCCCTTTACTCTGCGCAGACAGACGGGGCCAGATGTCCGGGCCTTCAGGAGGAGCCCGATGTCTGGGCTGGGGGGCCGGATGTCCGGGCTGGCGGGATCGGTCTTGAAGCTTTTTGGATAGGCTGTGTCTGGATTTCCGGGGTGGAGGCCAGATTTCCTGATCGGGGCCGGATGTCCGGGGCCTGGAGGCACTTGGCGGCTAGGCGGCTGCTGTGGGCGATGCTTTAGGGGCAGGATGTCCGCGGTCATGGCCGGATGTCCAGGGCCTGGAAGCTGTTCTTGACTCCTTCTGTTGGTTCTCTTCGTCCATGAACTTGGGGACTTGTCCGTCTTCACGTGCATCTTCGGGAGGGTCCTCTTGGTACCTAACCATCCACAACATTTCGGACTTAGGTAGTAGCCATGTCTCGAGTGGATCATATGTGATATCACTAAGGAAGGAAGTCACCTCGGTCTCGAGTGCTCTAGCTCGTGCTCGTGTCATAGGTCCTCTTGGCACTTGGTGAGACGATGGTAGGTCCATGGGGATGACCATAGGATGCTCCGCATCATAGGTGACATTAGAGTTGGTTGGTGTGTGTCATATGGTGTTATTTTAGTACGAACTCTTGATAGATCGATCGGAAAGAATAGCTTTGTTTTATTTTAGTACGAACTCTAGGATAGATTGATCGGAAAGAATAGCTTTGAGATGGTTTCGTACCCTACAACAATTTCTATCTTTTGTTCTCCGCTAATAGGAACTCGGGAGTGATTCTTTATTGCAGTTTGAGGGATAATCATATGATCCAACTATGTTAGCACTGTTGAGAGATTGCACTAGCAAAAGTACGGGCCCTAGGCCTCATTTTCAAGCATTGCAATACCGTTTTTGTGCCCGTGTACTATTTTCTACCGTGTTGTTTTTATTTATTCAGATTATAAAAATACATTTCTACCATCCATATTACACTTTTATCACCATCTCTTCGCCGAACTAGTGCACCTATACAATTTGCCATTGTATTGGGTGTGTTGGGGACACAAGAGATTTCTTGTATTTGGTTGCAGGGTCGTTTGAGAGTGGCCATCTTCATCATACACCTCTCATAGATCGATAAACCTTAGGTCATCCACTTGAGGGAAAATTGCTACTGTCCTACAGAACTCTGCGCTTGGAGGCCCAGCACGTGTCTACAAGAATAAAGTTGCGTAGTAGACATCTATTATCATAACAGCAACAAAATTAAACATAGGACTTTTATCATAGAACTTTTATCATATACTTCATGAATAAGTAACAGTTCATCACACAATCGAAGTACAAAGCAAAAACTCTATTAGAAACCAACAAACTATGTTCTTAGTCAAATTTGCAACTACAATTCATCATCTTTTCAGGAAGGGTCACGTATCGGAGCCTTTAGGCAAGTCCACATACTCAACCATCATATTGTCTTCTATAATTGCTAACACTCACCGCGTACACATGAGCAAAATGTTTCAACCGGACACATAGAAAGATAGGGTTTATAGTTCTGCCTCCCAACATATTCACCTCAAGGGTGATGTCAACAATAATAACTTATGCTATCTATATTCAACTGGACATATGTGCCTACATCTTTCCTCACCACATGATGCTTGCCAAAGGAGAAAAATAAAAAGGAATAGAAGGAAAACTTTAACTCTTTGCATAAAAGTAAATACCTAAAAGTAAAATATAGGTGTAACATCCCAATTTTCCTAAATTAGGTTGTTATTAGATCATTCATATGCATATCATATTTTTATTGCATTATTTGCTTTTTCTGAAATATTCAAATCATTACGCAATAAAGGCAATTTATTGGAGTGGAGATAACATGACTTCTCCCCTGTTTAAAATGTTCATAATGTGCGTAATATTATTTCCAGTTCGTTTGATATGTTCTGGTAATTTTTGCAATCTCGAAAATATTTTAATTGTGTGTTATTTTACTGTTTGTGTGGCCTTTTGCATCAAAATGAATTTCTAAAATTGCATTAGGTGAGGAACTAGTGTTCCTGTAGTTTATATTAGTAGTATATATTTTACTGTGAGTATTATATAAGTCCAATTTAGGTAATTCTTTTTCCTGTGCACTCAAAAAAAATCAGCACATTATCACAGTACCGCCTTTGCACATGTTTGCACTGTTCAAATTTGAATTCGTTTGAATTTGAATTAAACCTTCCGGAGGCCGTATCTTTCAAACCACTTATCGAATTCGAGTGATTCTTTTTGCATTGTGACCGTAGCGCAATTTAGGTGCTGTTAAGCTACTGTTGTTGGGTTTTTGAAATGGTTTTCTTGCTGTTGGTTTTGTTTTGGTTCTATTCGTGTTCCGGTGATTGATTTGTTGAATTGTGTGAAACATGTAGATTGTCCGGAGTGCGACGCGAGCTATTGTCAATAGTGTGACTTTCTGAACCAGAACCAAGGCAAGTTACATGTTGATCATCCTTTACCTATTGTTTTCTATGCATGTAGTTATATCACACTATGAATATATGCATGTATAGGATTAATATATAATTTTGCTATGCTGTTGAGCTATCTTCCCGTGTTTTGCAAATCGTGGTAGTTGTAGTTTGCTATGCTTTGTAGATGGGGGTGGTATTGAAGGGTGGTTTAAAGAACATCATGGTTTATACCCTCTGAATGTAAGTGGACGGCCGCCCAGGCTCAAAAAGATCAGACAGACTTAGTGACTAGTAACTTCCATGCGCAACCACTAGCTAAATGGGCTCTGTCTTAGTTGAGTAGGTTGTGGGATCCTCGCCCAGGTAAGCTAGCAGATGTAGATATGAGTAGGTGTACCGGCTGCCGGGGGTGGAGGTGACTGCTTCTGAAAGACTTCGTCTCAATCTTCGGGTTGAGTCTAGTGGGTAAAGTGTGCAAAACTCTGCAGAGTATTAAAACTAATCATGATTAGCCGTGCCCCGGTTATGGGTAAATTTGAGCGACTATGCCATTACAGTTGTTGGATGATCTTGACAGATGTGACACTTAATAAATTTGTTGGGCAACTTAATAAAGGGTAGGTTGGAGTTGATTTTTGCCAACTCAACCTTGTGTATTTAATTGTAGTGATAAAAGAACTAAATAAAAAATTGACTATTAGGTAGTTATTAGGATAAAATCAGCTTTCTGCAAAAATAAACCCTCAAGCCTTCCTTTTGATATACTATGCATATACATGTAGGTCTGCTTTATTATTACTCTTGTGTAACTTGCCAATACATTCAAAGTATTGACCTATATGGCTGCAACGTCTCATGTTGCAGGATATCCAGACGAAGAGTAAGGTACTGTTAGGGTCGCGAGTCTACACTCAGCATCGCCAGTGGGCTATGATGGGACTCATCGTTATTTTCTGCTACTTTCCGCTATTTGATTGATTAAAGCTAGCCAAGTGCTATGCAGATTGTTTTATTTTATATACTCTGGATCATATGTTGTAATAAATGATGCACTTGTTATTCTGGTATTCATCTATACTGTGTGTGCTAGCGAGTTCGATCCAGGGACTAGCACGGTAAGCACAGATACTCAAATCCTTCGAGGTTTGGTCGTTACAGATGGTATCAGAGCAGTGTGTTGACTGTAGGACGTGACCCTAGAAAATGGATTAGAAAAGCCATAGGAGTGAAAATTATTTTATAAACTAGCTATACTTCTTGCTGTTTATTAGTTAACCCCCTCAAGTATCTTGAACAGTTAAGTAGGAACTAGTGCTGAGACCACCATTCATGTTTGTTTTATATTGCAACGTTATCGTGTTAGCATATCTGATTATGCCCACTTTCGTGGTATGAAGATACTAGATTGTTTGCTTGATTGGTAGTTTGTTTGTTAAATTATATCTTGTCGAAATTATTCGACTATATATATATAATATTATCATATTGTTTGTTGTTTGTTTGTTGGTGTTATTCGTCGTTGTGTTTTGTTGCCTTGATCATATTGTGCATATGGGTAGAATATAATTATATATATAGTCTTTAGCCCTATTATATATATAACTCATCTATTCTTGCCAACCAAAACCCTTAGTATGCCTATTAGAGTGATTTCTCCAGGAGATGAGATGATAGCAGGTGTTGGTTGTCATCAGTTGACCTTGTCTATTGGGAAGCATGTGTTTCCTACAGATTTGATTATATTAAAGTCACAAGGCTGGATATTATTTTGGGTATGGATTGGTTGCAGTTATATAAAGGTCGTATTGACTGTGCTAGTCGATCTATTATTCTTAGTGCACCAGGAGGGAAGAGGATCAAATATGTATGTAAGTATAAGCGTGATCAGGTACAGGTGAACTCTCTTAAGGGGGGTAGCCTGGAAGAGGTGCCAGTCGTGAGGGATTATCCAGATGTGTTTCCAGAGGAGTTGCCAGGTATGCCACCAGATAGAGATATTGAGTTTCTTATTGATTTAATACCGGGCACTGGACCTATTGCAAAGAGACCGTATAGAATGCCTCCTCAAGAGTTGGAGGAATTGAAGAAGCAGGTAAGAGAAATGCAGGCACAAGGATTTATTCGCCCAAGTTCATCACCTTGGGGAGCTCCAATTTTGTTTGTGGAGAAGAAGGATGGGACCTTGAGGATGTGTGTTGATTATCGTTCTCTGAATGAGGTAACCATTAAGAATAAGTATCCTTTGCCTATGATAAATGATCTATTTGACCAGTTGGAGGGAGCTACTGTGTTTTCTAAGATTGACCTTCCTTTTGGTTATCATCAATTGAAGTTTCGTGAGCAAGATATTCCCAGGACTGCTTTTACCGCGAGGTATGGGTTGTATGAATATACTGTTATGTCATTTGGATTGACTAACGCCCCTGCATACTTCATGAATATGATGAACAAGGTGTTTATGGAGTTCTTGGATAAATTTGTGGTTGTTTTCATTGATGATATATTGGTGCTCTCCAAGAATAAGCAAGAGCATGAGGTGCATCTACGTTTGGTAATGGAGAAACTGAGGGAACATCAGCTATATGCCAAGTTCAGCAAATGTGAGTTTTGGCTGGATGAGGTAGCATTCCTTGGACATGTTGTGTCAGGTAATGGAGTTGCAGTTGATCCATCTAAGGTTGCTGCAGTTACAGAGTGGGAGACACCCACGACAGTTGGAGAGATTTGCAGCTTTTTGGGCCTTGCAGGTTATTACAGGAGGTTTATTGAGAACTTTTCCAAGATCGCAAAGCCTATGACTGAATTGCTGAAGAAAGAGAAGAAATTTGTTTGGACTGATGAATGTGAAGCCAGTTTTCAGGAGTTGAAGCAGCGTTTGGTTACAGCACCAGTCTTAACTCTGCCGGATATACATAAGGAGTTCCAGGTATATTGTGATGCTTCTCGTCAAGGACTTGGGAGTGTTTTGATGCAGGAAGGTAAAGTTGTTTCATATGCTTCACGTCAGCTTAAGAATCATGAGCATAATTATCCTACACATGATTTGGAGTTAGCCTCAGTTGTGCATGCATTGAAAACTTGGAGGCCATATCTTATTGGTAATCATTGTGATATATTTACTGATCATAAGAGCTTGAAGTATATTTTTACTCAGAAGGATTTGAACCTCAGGCGGAGGAGATGGTTGGAGCTTATTAAGGATTATGATTTGAATGTGCAGTATCATCCTGGTAAGGCTAATGTTGTTGCTGATGCATTGAGTCATAGGAGCCATGCTAATGCAATTAATATTGATAATATGCCACCGGAGTTATGTGAGCAGTTCAGGAATCTCAGGTTGGAGATGTTCCTAAGGGATATTTGGCAACACTTGAGGTAAAGCCTACTTTGCTTGATAGGATCAGAGAAGCTCAAAAGGGTGATAAGGAGATTGCTGAGGCAAAAGAGAATATGGTTAAAGGTAAGGCAGAAGGTTTCCATGAGGATGAACATGGGGTCATATGGTTTGAAAAGCGTATTTGTGTACCTCAAGATGCAGATATCAAGAAGTTGATTCTTCAGGAGGGACATGATTCACCTTATTCTATTCACCCAGGTAATACTAAGATGTATTTGGATTTGAGGGAAAGATTTTGGTGGCCTAGCCTGAAGAGGGAAATTGCTGGATATATTGCAACATGTGATGTGTGCCAGAGGGTTAAAGCAGAACATCAGATACCAGCAGGTTTGTTACAGCCATTGCCTATACCTGATTGGAAGTGGGATGAGAGTGGTATGGATTTCATTACAGGTCTACCCAGGACTCGGTCAGGTTATGATTCTATTTGGGTAGTTGTTGATCGTTTGACTAAAGTTGCTCACTTCATCCCGGTAAAGACTACTTATACCAGTGCTCAGCTAGCAAAGATTTATATGTCTAAAATTGTTTGTCTGCATGGAGTTCCAAGGAAGGTAGTGTCTGATAGAGGTACTCAGTTCACATCCAAGTTTTGGCGTCGGTTGCATGAATCCTTGGGCACCAGGCTGGAGTTCAGTACAACTTTCCATCTGCAGACTAATGGGCAGACAGAGAGGGTAAACCAAATTTTGGAGGATATGTTGAGAGCTTGTGCTTTGGACTATGGGTCCAGTTGGGATGATAATTTACCTTATGCAGAGTTCTCATATAATAACAATTATCAGGCTAGTCTGAAGATGGCACCGTTTGAGGTATTGTATGGTAGAAAGTGCAGGACACCATTGATGTGGGATGAGGTTGGAGAGCGCCAGTTCTTTGGACCAGACTTGATTAGAGATGCTGAGGAGAAGGTCAAGTTGATTCATGACAGGTTGAAGATAGCACAGTCCAGGCAAAAGAGCTATGCAGATGCAAAACGTAAGGAGGTGACATATGAGGTAGGAGACCGTGCATATCTTAGAGTTTCACCACATAGTGGAATTAAGAGGTTTGGAATTAAGGGTAAGCTAGCACCACGTTTTGTGGGACCTTACAAGATCTTGGAGCGCAGAGGAGAGGTAGCTTATTAGCTGGAGTTGCCAGAATCCTTGTCAGGAGTTCATGATGTGTTTCATGTATCTCAGTTGAAGAAGTGCCATGCAGAGATGATGGATGTTCCATTGAGGGACACAATGCCACTTGAGGCAATTCAGTTGGAGAGTGATTTGACATAAGAGGACAAGCCTGTTAATATTTTGGAGACAACAGAGAGAGTTACTCGCATCAAGACAATTAAGTTATGCAAGGTCCAGTGGGATCATCACACCGAGGAGGAAGCTACCTGGGAACGAGAGGAAGATCTCAAGCAGGATCACCCACACCTATTTGCTAGCCAGCCCGAATCTCGAGGGCGAGATTCATCTTAAGGGGGGTAGGTTTGTAACATCCCAATTTTCCTAAATTAGGTTGTTATTAGGTCATTCATATGCATATCATATTTTTATTGCATTATTTGCTTTTTCTAAAATATTCAAATCATTATGCAACAAAGGCAATTTATTGGAGTGGAGATAACATGACTTCTCCCCTGTTTAAAATGTTCATAATGTGCATGATATCATTTCCAGTTCGTTTGATATGTTCTGGTAATTTTTGCAATCTCCAAAATATTTTAATTGTGTGTTATTTTACCGTTTGTGTGGCCTTTTGCATCAAAATGAATTTCTAAAATTGCATTAGGTGAGGAACTAGTGTTCCTGTAGTTTATATTAGTAGTATATATTTTACTGTGAGTATTATATAAGTCCAATTTAGGTAATTCTTTTTCCTGTGCACTCAAAAAAAATCAGCACATTATCACAGTACCGACTTTGCACATGTTTGCACTGTTCAAATTTGAATTCGTTTGAATTTGAATTAAACCTTCCGGAGGCCGTATCTTTCAAACCACTTATCGAATTCAAGTGATTCTTTTTGCATTGTGACCGTAGTGCAATTTAGGTGTTGTTATGCTACTGTTGTTGGGTTTTTGAAATGGTTTTCTTGCTGTTGGTTTTGTTTTGGTTCTATTCGTGTTCCGGTGATTGATTTGTTGAATTGTGTGAAACGTGTAGATTGTCCGGAGTGCGACGCGAGCTATTGTCAAGAGTGTGACTTTCTGAACCAGAACCAAGGCAAGTTACATGTTGATCATCCTTTACCTATTGTTTTCTATGCATGTAGTTATATCACACTATGAATATATGCATGTATAGGATTAATATATAATTTTGCTATGCTGTTGAGCTATCTTCCCGTGTTTTGCAAATCGTGGTAGTTGTAGTTTGCTATGCTTTGTAGATGGGGGTGGTTCGTGTATTCATTGAGCTTATGTGAGGATTATAAATATAACAAATTGCGTAGTAATTAAGGACTTAATTCACCTCTGGGCGGAATTGGTATTGAAGGGTGGTTTCAAGAACATCATGGTTTATACCCTCTAAATGTAAGTGGACGGCCGCCCAGGCTCAAAAAGATCAGACAGACTTAGTGACTAGTAGCTTCCATGCGCAACCACTAGCTAAATGGGCTCTGGCTTAGTTGAGTAGGTTGTGGGATCCTCGCCCAGGTAAGCTAGCAGATGTAGATATGAGTAGGTGTACCGGCTGCCGGGGGTGGAGGTGACTGCTTCTGAAAGACTTCGTCTCAATCTTCGGGTTGAGTCTAGTGGGTAAAGTGTGCAAAACTCTGCAGAGTATTAAAACTAATCATGATTAGCCGTGCCCCGGTTATGGGTAAATTTGAGCGACTATGCCATTACAGTTGTTGGATGATCTTGACAGATGTGACACTTAATAAATTTGTTGGGCAACTTAATAAAGGGTAGGTTGGAGTTGATTTTTGCCAACTCAACCTTGTGTATTTAATTGTAGTAATAAAAGAACTAAATAAAAATTTGACTATTAGGTAGTTATTAGGATAAAATCAGCTTTCTGCAAAAATAAACCCTCAAGCCTTCCTTTTGATATACTATGCATATACATGTAGGTCTGCTTTATTATTACTCCTGTGTAACTTGCCAATACTTTGCTAACCCTAAACATGTCCCTAGGTACGAATTATATAGGCTTGGGTAGGTTGGAGGTGAAGTGGATGCGAAGAGGAGGCCCAACAGCCCGCATCAGCCGGCCATCCTGTAGGCCCTATGCGCACGGTACACGCCTGTGCACACGGGGTGCTACAGCCGTAGCTCCCTGTGTAGCCCGTGGGCACGGGGTCTTGGGGGCCCGTGCGCACGGGGTCGCCTGGGACCTTCTGTCCAGATTCTTGGGGACTCCTTCTTCGTTCTTGGCGACTTGGGGTGCTTCTCCTCGGACTTGGTGGCGCTCCTTAGCTGCTTGGCGGTGTTCCTCTTCATACCTAATGAGGCATAGAGTATCTTGGTGAGGTAGCACCCAAGTTTCGTTTGTGTCCATATGCATGTCAAGTAGGAAGGAGTTCACCTCGGTTTCCAATGCACGTGCTCTAGCTCTTGTCATAGGTCCACGTGGGGCTTGAAGTGCTGGTGTAGAATCCATGGGGTTGATGGAAGGATGCTCTGTATCACTTCTCCTCCCTCTTGGCGGCGTGGCTCCTGGCATCGACGATGCACTGTTCTATCAACGACTGCAGCCTTTCGGCAACGGGCGTCGACTCCCTCGCAGTCTTGGCTTTCTTGTTGCCATCAGGACGCCCTTCTTCCGCCACTGAGGCAGGCGCGTCCAGGTTGTAGACATCGTCCTTGGTCTTGGCGAGAGCGAGCCGACACTCTGTCCATTTCTCGCACGACTCGATCCTGGTGAAGACGTGAAGTAACTTGAACTCCTGGTCGTTGTTGTCCTGGTGAAACATGTCGAACATTTGGACCATCTGCATAGACGAAAAACAAGTGTCGGCGAAGTCCACGACGAAGAGTTGGGCCGGCGAGCCATGGACATACCTGACGCTCAACGTTGGCGCCGCTCTCCGGGCGAGCAATGACCTCCTCCTGATTCCCACGCCACTTGTTGTAGGCCTATTGGATGGTCGCTCAATGGTTGGCCATGGCCTTCTCGCCGCGATCCATGCGGATGCTGGCGAACTCGGGGTCGACCATCTTGCGCTCGTCGAACGCCGTCTTGACCCTTCTCCAGTAGGTGTCGGCGTTCTGATTCGAGCCGGTGATTGGGTCGATGCTGACAGTCTTCCATGCTTCGGCGAGGCACTCGTCTTCCTTTGGCTTCCACTTGACGCGAGGCTCGCTCGGCCTGGAGTTGGACGACTACCTCTTCCTTCCCCCTTTGGCCGGTGGCTCCGCCGGTTTTTCCTCTTCCACCTCCTCCTCGACATCGTCGTGGTCGACGTCCTCCATGTCGATGGCGGTGTCCATTGTTTTGTCTTGCATGCGGAACTCGGGGCACGAAGCGGCGGCGGCCGAGCCGTTCGTGATGATCTCGTCCATCTTGGGGTCGGTGCTGTTGAAATATGGCGCCGAGCTTGGTGCAAAGGGCAGGGGTCCACGGCGTAGAGTCGGCACGGGCAAGCTTGAGTACGTCGGCGAGTAGCCGAACTGGGTGTTGAGGCCGACGATGAACGCGGGGGAGGGCGTGCACGGGTCGGGGCTGATGAAGACCGAGGGGGACACGCGCGACGCAGAGCAATGCAGGAAGGTGATGTCGGGGTTGAAGCCACCGAGCACGTCACCGTCGGCGTAGTCAAGCGAGGGCGCATACCCCCACACTGGCGGCGAGAAGTTGGCCGGCGATGCGACGCTCTGCTGCCTACCCCAAGCGCCTTGTGGGTACTGGCCTGCCTGTTGAGGCGGAAGGAGTTGGCGCCCGTTCGCCATGCCCGCGCGAGACGCCTCCTCCTGCTCCGCCGCCGCGTCCCTGCCCTTCTTCATGTTGAGCCCGTTTCGCCGATCGTTGGTGACCGCCACCCGGCGATCAACGTCGGCCTTCCACTCGGCGTTCGTCAAGCCCGGGGGCCTTGGCATCGGAGCCCTCGGCTTCCTCGGCTTTGGCTGGGCGGGACCGGTGGCTAGGCGAGGGGGCACATACTTCTTCGGTGGCAAGGCGGGCGGACCTGGGGAGAATGGCGGGAGCTGCGGGGGAGATGGGGTGGTGGGGAGGAAAAGGGAGGGAAAGGCGGAAAACAGCGGGAAAATCGGTCGGTGTCGCCGACAGTACGGGTCCACGCGCCTTTTCGCTTTCGCCGGTGCCCCCGGCGCCCGCTGGTGTGCTGGGTTCTGCTAGTTTCATCGGTTGTAATTTCGGCCCAAACCAGCGAAAAACGAGGATCTGGGACTCGGGTAGGCGATTTTTTCATGTGCCGGCGGTAAAGAAGGCTTCCTGGTGGCTGTTGTGTGTGTGTGGGTGTGGGTGGGGTGGGGGAGGGGGCGGGTGGAGATGCTCTTATGCACAAGTCTCATAGCTCAAACGAGCTGGCCCTTCATCATTTTAAACAAACCAGTCGTGCAATCTGCAAGAATCCCGTCTCCTCCTCTCCCGTCGTCTCTTCTCCCCGGAGGTCGGAGGGAGGGAGGAAGAGAACAAGGCCAAAAAAAAAAGAAGGGAAGAGAGACACAGAGGAAAAAAGCTCGCACATACGGGAACGCCTGATCCAAATCGAATCCCCTCCTTACGGAGAAACCCAAAATCCAGAGAAAAGACCGCGCAAATCCGGCCAGATTTGGCCCTCGATCTCGCGCGTGGTCCACCGGGAGGTTTCGCGAGATCTCCCGCGGGTTCCTCCAGCGCTTGGTCTGGCGCCGCAGAGGGCAGGATGAGCTCGCGGATAAAGGAGATGGTGCGGGTGGCCACTGCACGGCTGGGCGGCGAGCCTTCGCCGCGGGCGGGGCCTTCTCAGCCCGGGCGCGCGGAGTCGTCCAGGACGGCACGGCTCGGCGGCGGAGGCGCCAGCCTCCGGCGGCAGCCCCAACCGCAAGCGCCCACCGTGCGCACCATCTACTGCAACGACCGCGAGGCCAACGCGCCCGTCGCATACAAGGTACAGGCCTGGCTTTCCTCCTCTAATTCGGTTGATTCGTCTCGAAGCGTAGGGCTCTATGTGCCTAGATCTCGTTACCACCTGTGTGTTCCGTGTTCGGTCGGTTGGGTTGGAGATATCCATTTGGTACAGTGAGCTAGTAGAGCAGTGCAGCTTGTTTCGGTTTACATAGTCATTAATACTGATTATTCCACGAGAAAGTCACTTAGGGTCTGTTTGTCCTCGAGTGCTGCATTTCTAGTCAACTATGAGGCAATTGGGTGGATCAGAGCCTGTCTGATTGTTTGAATTACTAGTCACTTAGATTGCTACGGCAGCAATACAAACATACTAGATGCTACTGGCGTTTAGGTTTGAAGAGCTCAGATGAATAGGCTGGACTATTCTATACATCCATGATCCATCCACTTAACCGCACCTCTGCGTGATGCTTGCTGTGTCGATTACTGAACTTGTTTCCAGTCAGGGGCTCAGGGCAGCCAACTCACCTCTTGATGGCTGCAAGCTGAAGCAACCTATTTACTTGTGAGGGGAATGGTTGCTCTCCACGTCATTCATTGCCATGTTAGCTTTCCATGATAATGCTGTTGGTCTAATTGTAATACTCCATTTTATGCCACAAAATAATGGGAAACACTGTTACTTGCCACTTGCCTTTATTTTATTATCTTAACCATAATTTATCTGATCCCTGCAAAACTGCCCCAGTATTGTAAGTAGATGCATTCATAAATTTTCACTGACACTCCACCTTTCCCCGTACATATGCTAGTGTAAACAAATGAATATATTCTGGATCGATACTGTGAAGATCAAGCTATATCACTTATCATTTTATCAACAACTTCTAGTTTGTTTGACCATGCAATCAACTCTTTCTGTTTAGTTTGACAGTCTGCCGCGTGTAGCATATCAAATCATCACTTTTATAATTCTAATGCCAGAGCCCCACCTTGGTTTTTCTAATAATCCGTATCTTATATTTCTTGAACATTCTCGTGCATTCTCGTAAATTTTCACTGACACCCCACCTTTCCCGTACATGCTAGTGTAAACAAATGAATATATTCGGGATCGATACTGTGAAGACCAAGCTATATCACTTCTCATTTTACATCCTCTAGTTTGTTTGACCATGACTCTTTTTGTTTAGTTTCACAGTCTGCCGTGTGTAGGGTATCAAATCATCAGTACTGTAATTCTAATACCAGAGTCCCACCTTGTTTTTTTTTCTAATAATTCATACCTTATTTCTTCAACATTCTTGTTCATCATTTCCAGGGAAATTCTGTATCGACTACAAAGTACAGCGTATTGACATTTCTACCTAAAGGATTGTTTGAACAGGTATTGATACGTTGTTTTTTGTTTGTTACATATTCTGTCGACAAACCCTATAAATTTGTCATCTTTTAAAGTGAATTTGGCCTTTGTTTTTTTTGCCTTGAAGCAACACGAAACTATTATCTTGTTTTTTTGAGAAAAAGCAAAAGCTTTGTGTCCCGATGTATCGAATAGGTAGGAGTAAAGGTTATTTACAAACGTGAGTGGGCACAGCAAAATCGGAATAGAAATGCAGAAGAGAGACCACACGGGGAAATAAATGAACATCCCAACCCTCAGGCCTGCAGGCAACTTGCCCGATGGTGCCCGTTCGAACCCGTGCGTGACCCTCATCAAGGATCATGTTGCGAATGGCGTGAGAGTCTGGTTGCGTGCTGTCGAAGGTGCAGGCGTTCCTGTGCGCTTCTAGATCATTTAGGACGTGAGAGGCGTGGTGCTTGCGAGGCCCTTGCATTGCTTTGGAGGAGTTCTCTGCTTGGCCGGCAGCCACCTGACGACGAGTGACTTGCCAGTGACGGGGCCACTGATGGTGGCATAGATCCAGGGGAGACCTCACGCCAAACGACCGTGGCAAACGGGCAGTCAAGCAGAAGGTGCTGCATGGTCAACAAAGTTTGGCCACATAACATGCAGGGGGATTGCGTGGCAGCTCACGATAAGCTAGGCGCTGCGCTGTTCAAGAATGATCCAGACCAGCCAGCTAGAAGAAAAACTTGACCTTACACGGAGCCAAGCCTTCCAGGTGAGCTTCCAGGCATGCCAGTTGACTAAATCATGGAAGGTCGCCGCCTGAACGGGCAAAGTAGACCTGGACTCCCATCCATTTCCAGACAAGGCAGCCAGGTTCATCAGAAAGTTTGGCTGCAGCCACCGCCCGCCAGAGCAGCACGAACTGCTGAAGGTTCGGCAACGAAAGGCTGCCGAGGATGTTGCCGATCCAGGCCCCATTCTCAAGCCCTTGGGCAACGTGTGTACTTTAAGTCGACGCTTAGGGGCCTTGGTGAGGATGCAGGCGCGATTTCAAACACAACACAATCGCCGAGCAAAAGATCAGACCGATAGCAGCAGGATTGCCCATTGCCAAGCTTAGTGAAAGTGAAGGTGCGGAATAGGGCATGCTCAGGGGTCAAGGCTTGGAGGTCGAGCCCAAACTAGGGCTTGGATGGGTCAGTTTTACTGTACCAAAGCCACCGAAGACGCAGCGCCATGCCCGTGCGTCCAGGTGGAGGAGTCCAAGGCCGTCAAGCTCAAGTGGATGACAGGCGTGACTCTGATTCACCACACAATTGCCACCATTGGCCTCCTTGCGCACGATGATTCTTGTTGCACTGCTTGATGATCTTTCTTGGAGGGGTGAGAGCCAACAACTGATGGATTGGAATAGAGGTCAACATAGACTGAACAAGCGTGGCAGCCTTTTGGCGGTGCGTTCGATGAGAGGCTGCAAGCCTGCAACTGTCTATAAGTTGTGCGTTTGACCGTCAGGGCCCATATACGTCAGCGGGAGTTTAGCAATCTGGTAACTGAACCAGGAAATTTCCTCAATGTGCTCATGAACGCAGTTGAGGGCTGTGGCGGAGCTCTTGCGGAGGTTTGCTATCTGCTCGGAGGGATTGCAAAACACTGTTAGAAGCAGGCTGAAGTAGAGAAGCAAAGATGAGCTGGGGCTGAGCACAGAATAATATTATTTCTGAAGCTGTTGCTTGTATTTGCTGTGCTGAGGTCTATATATGTTTTTTTTTTGAGGGAAGGTCTATATATGGTTTATGGCAAGTCTGTTGTTAAACCAAACAGACCATGTAGCTCTTGTAGATGCAGTAGAGGCGAAATTCAAATTGACTAATGGTAGGCTTGAGCCCAAGTTCACCCTACCAAATGTATTTACTAGCCAATATTTTGGTCAAGTTTTTGCTTGGCCATGAATTGGCCAACAATTGCTAAAAAGTTAAACTAGAGCTGCCAAATAGTCATGGGCAATCCAATATATCGGCAACCATCCAAACAAGCATCAAAACTTTGGTCATGTCCAAATAACTGGTAGGGTGGGTATTGGCAACCATCCAAACACACCCTAGATGTCTGCCTGCATACACCTTACTTTCTAAGGAAACTTAGTCGACCTATACTAATACTAGTTAATAAAGACAAAGGGCACAAGGATTGCAACAGCATTCCCTCCTAAACCTCGTGTGTCTACTTGGCACTGATCTTGACCATTCCAATCCTTGTGCTGAGCTTATGGAAATGAACTCGCCCTAATGCCTTTGTTAGGATGTCTGCGAGCCGGTCCTTGGTGGCAACGGAATCAGCAGAGATGCTTCCAAGCATTCAAAGATGAAATGATACCGGGCATCAATATCCTTTCCTTGCCCTGCTCGTGCAAAACTGAGCTCTGCTGAGTGCCAGCGCAGACTTGCTGTCCATCTTCAGCTTGACAGTGTCATCTCTCTTCCTGTTTGGGCTGCCGAGCAACTGTGCCAGCCAGATGGCTTGGAGTGTTAAGTGGCACGGTTCAAGTGGCTTGGAGTGTTAAGTGGCACGGTTTTCAAGCAATTTGAAGTTCTAGATATGTAGAAGTTGGAAGTGAACCAAATTGAACTCAAATGCTATAGAAGGGATCACAAAAGTAAGGATGGGGAGGCAAAAAGAGAAACCCACGCACAAAGATATTGGGGCTTGTGCAACCAAGAAAGTACAAAATTGGCCTAACAAAGACAAAGCTCGTGTTGCACAAACTCAAGAAGAGATGCAACTTGGCACTTGTAGGGCAAGATTCGCAAAGCTTGGCAGCAACCTACGTTTGCAAGCAAATGATTCCTATACAATGTATCTTTTGCAAAAGCATCTTTTTCTTGAACTCTCTTTGCTTATAAGCTACTCCCTCTAGTACCGCTGTTACGACCCGATGTAAAATCCGTCGACATCGTTGCATGGACTGTTAGATCATATGAGTTTGGTATTTGACAATGCATTGAGGTCCATCATCTTGTCACACATTGTAAGCTGTATTTTGGCAACATAATTCTGACAGTCTGATAGTTCGTCATTAGGTAAGGGGTATTGTAATATTGCACTATTGCAATGAGCTTTATACGCTATAATTATTGAATCAAGTAATGCTTGTTATAAATACAATGCATGTTTCCATACTGAACAAAGCAGCTTTGCAGTGACAGCTGCAACGTCGATTTAAGTGTTATTGTATTATTCGATAGCAATATGACCTTGGAACCTTTTGTAATTCATTTTTCTTTTCTTTTTTGCTTTGACAGTTCAGGCGGGTGGCAAATCTTTACTTCCTCATGATTTCAATCTTGTCGACTACACCAATTAGGTATCTGTGTGTGTGTGTGTGTACCTATGGAATTATGTAGTTGCAACTTCAAACTTCTGAGCATAGCAAGCCCATGATTCAATCGCCCTTTACTTCCCTTTAGCTTTACTTCTAACAATCTTAAGATCATACTTGCTTGTACTTTTGCAGTCCAGTCCACCCTGTCACCAACGTGGTTCCCCTTAGTCTAGTACTTTTGGTGTCACTCATCAAGGAAGCTTTTGAGGACTGGGTTAGTATATTGCCAGCTGCTACACTATTTTATTGTGCTATCGTAATGAGGATATCTGATGCCTTTCCCTTTTGTTTGTTTCCTGTCCTTAATACAGAAACGTTTCCAGAATGATATGTCAATTAATAATGCACATGTCGATGTATTGCAAGGTCAAAAATGGGAAAGTAGTCCATGGAAAAGACTGCAGGTTGGAGATATTGTGAGGGTAATGTCTCAAATCTTTCTTATTGCGTATTGATCAATTGGTCTGTTGCTTTCTAAAATTAATACACTTGATCTTTTGTCATGTCTTTAGTTCAATCTTGAGCTTGAAATGCATAAAGAAAAAAACTAATAGTGATGGGCACTTTTTAGAGCAGATCAAGCAAGACAGTTATTTCCCTGCTGATTTGCTCTTCCTATCGAGTACGAATGCTGATGGTGTCTGCTATATAGAGGTTAATAATTCATTCTTACATGTTCCATTTTTTTGCTCAAATTGGAAGTATTAATTGAACATCAGAGAAAACTTTCTTCTAATTGATGTGTTTTATATATTTTTATTTATTTTAGACAGCAAATCTTGATGGGGAAACCAACCTGAAAATAAGGAAGGCTTTGGAGAAAACTTGGGACTATGTTCTTCCTGAAAAGGCTTCGGAATTCAAAGGTTATTCATGTATTTCTTTTGTTTCATCTCGAGGACATTCTATTCCATAGTTGGTGGAATTAAGGAAGCCTTGTACTTCCTCTGAACTTCGCATAATCATTCTACCTTTTCTGAACTTCACATTCACATTCTCTGTTTTGCTTATGACTTACAGGTGAAATACAGTGTGAACAGCCAAACAATTCGCTTTACACATTTACCGGTAATCTTATTGTGGACAAGCAAACCATACCAATTTCACCAAACCAAATACTTCTAAGGGTAAGTTCTGTTCATGCTGTGTTTTCTTTTCTCGTTTCTTATTGAGAAAATTGGAACCATTCCACTGCGAAGTTGGCATCACGAAAAATGCAACTAACTGTTAGAATGACTTGTGGGTTCTGTTGCTCGAGAAAAAGACAGGTGGGTCCAGGTCTTACATGTCAGTTAGACATGACGTCATTTTTCAAACTTGCCAACTTTTGAGTGGCATGATTCAGAATTTCCCTCTTGGGTTTGTTTGGATGAGATTTTTTCCTTGGAAAGTTTAGGTATTTAGTTACCAAAGCCTTCCAATTGAAGGCCCCTTATCCAAATGGACCTTCTATATTTGTTTACAAGATTATACACTTGCCAAGTTGTTTACAAGTTATAAATATCGTCAAAAACAATGTCACCATCAATGCCTTCACTCACATCCTTTTCACTTTAACCACAAACATGAAACATCTTTTGTTGGGCATATTCGAATGACATCATCAGTAAAAAAATAATAGTGTAATGTGATACTTATTATAGCTTTCGCAAACGAGAATAGTGACGAGCCGATGATACAAGTATTTAGTTAGAAAAGTTCAAAAATTTCAACTTCTCACTTCTTCTCCAGTCTCAAATGTTGGACAAGCAGCTACTGGTTTAACCAGTTTCCGGAAATTGTACAAGAAATAAGCTAGTGTTTGTTACAAGTATATAGAAATCTTATGGCCAAAAGTTATATTTCCAACACTTCCAGAAGTAATTTTTTTTTGAATTTCGAGTTACGAGCAGAGATAGTAGACCTGCAATGCTCCAAGGTGGAAGCTGCTTAGATGTATGGGCTTTTGCGAGTTTTTTGCAGTGTGACCATCTGAGCACCCATGCGAAGGTGCTTGCACTGCAGGGCTAGACTACATTGGATGCTTGGTGACATGAATTCTCCCTTCTAACCAACTTTTATGCACCTCCTGGCATGGATTTCGAGTCGCGCAAGCGACTAGTCGATGAGTTGCAAAAAAATGTCGACTCGACTTAGTGACTCAAGTAGCGAGCCACGACTAGTCGCAACTGCAGGCTCGACTTTTAACGAGTCGCTACCCCAGAGTGACTCGGATGAGTCGCAACTCGAAAACCATGCTTCCTGGGTTGGGAGATGCTCTGATATTTTTTCTTCTTTTCAGTGTTTACTTTCATCAGACTTAATAGTTGCTTGCACAGCAATCCATTCTATCTCTGTACGTTTGTGCCTTCGCAGTAGACCATAACTTCACACTACCTTTTTTCTGCAGGGATGCAGCCTTCGTAATACCGAGTACATTGTTGCGGTTGTTATATTCACGGGCCACGAGACGAAAGTATGGGCTATTTTGTGTTTCCTACGTATTCAACTTGTTGTGATTTGTTTCTGGTTTTCTTATTTACTGCAGCGGAACACTATTGCAGGTTATGATGAACTCAATGAATGTTCCTTCTAAAAGAAGCACATTGGAGAAAAAGCTAGACAAGCTTATTCTAGCTCTATTTGCAACCCTCTTTACGATGTGTGTCATTGGTGCTATTGGAAGGTAAGCTTTTTCGTGATTCACTTATTTTTTTGACATGTCTATTCTGTACAATTTGTTTACATGCACATTCTTAAAATTAGCAATACCGCTTAGGTATATGTTCTGGAGGCTTGCACTTGCATTTTTTTTAGCTTCTTAGTTGGCCATAGAGAAAAATTTCTAGTTTTAAAAATTATGACAGGGT
>NC_057796.1:181303624-181309014 GCF_018294505.1 Triticum aestivum
TTTTGTGTGGCATAGAGGGTTGCAGATAAACACATGACTTCATTTTATTGAAAGGAATTGTCTGCAAGCCCTCTTACCCACCCCACAACTCTTGCAGCAGTTGCTGTAATCTCGCAAACTGCAGCGACCTTTCGTGGTCAACCTGCCTGATCTGCAGCAAGCCCACATAATAACAAAAGAGACACGATCATATCCTCCATGCATGCCGTGTTGGCCTCAGACTTCTGGTTTGCAACTTGCCGCTGCACAAGCTAGCTCACAGTCAATCTAACCATCTATGATCTATTTCTCACTAGTTACTGCATGTAGTCCGGAGCAATACCAGAACTGGATCGTTCAGGAGAATCGACCAACTTGTACAGGTCGCTCACGGCAAGAAGTGTTGGCCAGAGAAAATAATCACCAGTCGACGCCCCATGTTTAGCTAGCTTCGTATATCAAGTTGCTCTCGTCGGAAAGCAATCGGCAAGTCAAGTCTTCACGTGCTGTGGTGAGGCAGGGCATCACCTCAGTCGCAAACTAAGTTAATTGAAATTCAGAGCATATGCGGGCTTCCGGCTCCCACGGGCCCGCATAAAAGCTTGGTAATCTGCCTTGTTGGCCATATAACTTTTGCGGGTAAGAGCCAGCGACCGTGAGCAGTCCACAACACGTCCCACTTGCATCCTGATTTTGGGGTGGACAAACAGAATGAACTCTTTTTTTTAATGGACAGAATGGGAAAAGCTCTTTTCAGCATACAGATTTCTTTGAAGGTTGGCAGGTTAACAATCAAAGTTATAATCATCACATGGTAAAATTGTAAAAGAATTGTAACGACCTGGCCTAATCCACTGGTTCCTGCTACCATCTACTCCCTCCGTCCGCGAATAAGTGTACATCTAGCTTTTGTCTTAAGTCAAAGTTTTAAAACTTTGACCAACTTTCTAGAGAAAAGTAAAAACATTTATGGCACTAAATTAGTATCAGTAGATCCGTTTTGAAATGCACTTTAATAATATACCAATTTGATGTCATATATGTTACTACTATTTTCTATAAAGTTGGTCAAAATTTTAAAACTTTGACTTAGAACAAAAACTAGATGTACACTTATTCACGGACGGAGGGAGTAGGATCTAGACTGGCCCCACAGACCAACACTAGTCTTTCCTGTGCACTTTGTCCACACTCGTGTGCACCCAGGATCAACTTCCTAGTCGTTCACCTGTCCTCAAATTGCTCCAAGCCAAGCACGCTTAACTTTGAGGTTCCTTTCGGATGGGCTCCCGGGAAAGAAGGTGCACCTTGTTGATATGAGTAGTCTATCATTCCTATTAAGCCGGGATGCCATAAGAATAATGCAGATGCACAGTTTATTTATGGATTACCAATCATTGCTTTTGGTTACCTTGTAACTATGACTGGTTTATCTTAGTGCAATGATGTGCATGTTCTGTTTGCATTTTGTCTAAAAAACGATTATATAACTCTACTGATAGACCTTATATTTGGCTTTATCAACAGTGGTGTGTTCATTAATGAGAAATACTTCTATCTTGGATTGCGTGGGCGTGTCGAGGACCAGTTTAATCCCAAGAACAGACTTGTGGTATGTACTCCCTCCGTCCGAAAATACTTGTCATCAAAATGAATAAAAGGGGATGTATCTAGATGTATTTTAGTTCTAGATACATCCCTTTTTATCCATTTTGATGACAAGTATTTTCGGACGGAGGGAGTACTATTTTGTTATGTTTTCAAATAATTTGCCCCAAGCATGATTATATCATACAATTGCACTTCTGCTGCAGGTGACCATTTTAACCATGTTTACTCTAATAACTCTGTACTCAACGATCATCCCCATATCTCTTTACGTGTCCATTGAGGTATATTGTCCTCGTTCTCATGTAGTGCATCCTGTTATTGGACGTTCAGACCTTATATTACCTTTGATATGCAGATGATCAAATTCATTCAGTGCGCACAGTTTATTAACAATGATCTGAATATGTATCATGCTGAGAGCAACACCCCAGCTTTGGCCCGTACTTCTAATCTGAATGAGGAACTTGGGCAGGTAATATCCCCTTACCAAAATTGTTTCAATGGTTTCATTTTGTCCAAGATGAATTTATTCTTTCCAGATTGGCTATTACTATTAGACCCTGATAATACAACATGATTGAACTAAATGCTTAGTGGTATTTCAGTAGATTTAGCACTTGCAAATAAATTTTACATTTCTGACATTTTTTCCCACCTTGTCTCTTTCACCATTAATGGTTCAGGTTGAGTATATATTTTCTGACAAAACTGGAACACTTACAAGAAACTTGATGGAATTCTTTAAATGTTCAATTGGCGGGGAAATATATGGAACTGGCATTACAGAGATTGAGAAGGGAGGAGCTGAGCGAGCTGGAGTCAGAATTGATGATGATGAGGTCTCGAGTATCTTCCTTGCTACTTAAGCTGTTAAAGTGTGGTATTTGTGATGAAAAAATTGATGCACAGCTGCCCTTACGTTTGGCCTACTTACTTTTATTAGGATAAAAGATCAGCCACTGCAGTTCATGAGAAAGGATTCAACTTCGACGACACTAGAATAATGCGTGGTGCATGGAGAAATGAACCTAATCCTGAGGCCTGCATGGTAGATACATTGGACTACCTGCGAAATAGTTTTTACTCTTTTCTTCCATCAGTAACTTTGGTTTCATTTCGGTCATAATCATCTTTAATCTGATTAACATACCGTGAGCTATTTCTGTAATATAAAAATTATTTAAAACATATGTTCCCTTTTTAATGATTTCCCTTTTTATTGTGTGAATTGCTAAGCAGCCATTCCTTATTTTCTCTTATGTCTCTTTAGGAATTCTTCAGATGCCTGGCAATCTGTCATACGGTTCTTCCTGAGGGCGAGGAGACACCGGAAAAGATCACTTATCAAGCTGCCTCTCCTGATGAGGCCGCACTTGTGGCTGCAGCAAAGAATTTCGGTTTCTTTTTTTATAGGCAAGTCTTACCTTAGATGTAGTTTTAGATTGCTCTTGTGGTTTTGTTCCAAACAGGATATATAGAAAGACTCTGTACTCTGTTAGCCCCTCCGTTCACAAATATAAGATGTTCTCGATATTTTAATATGGACTGAAATGAGTGAACAAACGCACTAAAACGTGTATCTACCATTTCGCACCAAAACGTTGAGCTAAAATACTTTTGTTTGTGAATGGCAATGCCTGGTGGGTGACATTTTATGCCTCTTTTGCAGACGTACGCCGACCACAGTAATGGTTCGTGAATCACATGTTGATAGGATGGGTAGTATGCAAGACGTTGCCTATGAAATTCTGAATGTTTTGGAATTTAACAGGTCTGCTTTATTTATTTCCGACTGAAATTTGATAGATTAAATCATTATTCTGCACTAAACACTTTGCTGTCCTTTTCTTTTGATCTGACACTTTGCTGCACTTACAGTACAAGGAAGCGCCAATCTGTGGTTTGCCGCTTTCCAAATGGAAAACTTGTTCTCTACTGCAAGGTAATATAAGAAACAAACACTTGATATAGCTTACATTTTTCAGATCGTTGCACTAACCTTATACCACAACTTTTGTGTCATAGGGTGCTGATAATGTCATCTATGAACGTTTAGCTGATGGAAATTATGACATTAAAAAGACAAGCAGAGAACATCTAGAGCAATTTGGATCTGCTGGCTTGCGTACACTTTGCCTTGCTTATCGAGATCTCAGCATGGACCAATACAAAAGCTGGAATGAGAAGTTCGTGCAAGCTAAATCTTCTTTACGTGACCGCGATAAGAAGCTTGATGAGGCATGCATCACTATCTTCTGAATATTTTATTAGTATTGATATTATATCTTCTTTTATTGAGTATATGTGCTGAATTGCGGTCCTTATGATTTGAAGTTCTGTTACTGCCTCTCCAATCCCTTCTATCGCTTGCCTGACTTCTTGGTTTACTGTCATCCACTATGGACTTGAGTCTTGTATGCGCTGCTGGGCATGTGATTAATTTCCTGTGATCACTTTGCAGTTTATGTATAAAAAATGTAATGTGGTTTAGAAATAATTGTTATGTAGGAACATTCTCTGTAGCTCTGCATTTTGTCATATATTGGAAGCCTCATTTTGGATTTATTCGATCTGGGCATTTCGTATAATCAAAAGTTGAATTTCTTTTGCGATCAGTTTAATTATTGAATGTACTTGACAAATAGGTCATTTTTGAATTTTCATTCTTGAATGCAAGACTCTTTCTGTGATTTCTATAATAGTGTAGTAGCAGAAGATGTTTTTAAACAGATTGTTTTAAAACCAAATCAGTGCCATTGTTGCACGTCTCTCTACTCCTATAAAAGACCCGGTTGGGGATGATGGTGTGCCTGCCATCCATCGTCATTTCTGACCATTCGATCTACATCTAAAGCATGCAAGGTACTCCACATCTAGGCCAGCCACATCTGTCCCCCATGTCATCCAAACAGATAAGAGGAACAGATTTTGGGTGATTTCTTTTCAAGCCTGCAAACATGTAGCTGTCTCTTTTGGGTCCGTTGTAACGCACAGGCACTTTGCTAGTACTATTTCAATATACTAATCTATATATTGATGGCCAATGTTTTAAACGGTGGACTGCATGAATCCGAGTATGCCATGACAACCTTTACTTAAGGGACAGAAGGAGTGATTTTTTTAATGGGTGTTTCTTTTCTCTTCAAAAGACAAAAATTAGACGAGTCTTATTGCCTGTGTAGTGTTAAAAACGCTCTTATATTATGGGGTGGAGGGAGTAGTTGTTTAATAATTTTTGTTGCTAATTTGTAATCTTACCTTGCCATTGAATATTAGTACTTTATACATATTTATACATAATTTAGAAAAAACATCTGTATCCAGTTAATTCGATGTATATGTACCAAGATAGGAAAGAGGATCATGAACAAAGTAGACTGGTCCTTCTCCCTAAAACATTAAGCGTTTAAATAGTTTATTGAAAATCGTCACACGAATACCACTATCTGTGTATTCTGTCATATTATTAAGGACAGTGAGTTGTAAAAAGCATTTGAAGTTAATCTTTTCTGCTATTGCTGGGCCATAATGTGATATAATTTTCTTCTCATTTTTCTTTCAGGTGGCTGAATTGATTGAGAAGGACCTTATATTGATAGGTTGCACTGCTATTGAAGACAAACTGCAAGAAGGGGTGCCAGCCTGCATCGAAACTCTTTCTGCAGCTGGCATAAAAATTTGGGTGCTAACTGGAGATAAAATGGAAACAGCAATTAATATAGCATACGGTGAGGTTTTAATTGTGTAATATTGTTTTAACATTTGCTTGTTTCTTCCTTAAAGGGAATATTAAAAGCCCC
>NC_057796.1:181309395-181315226 GCF_018294505.1 Triticum aestivum
TTATTTATTTGCTCCGCAGCATGCAGCCTGGTGAACAACGACACGAAACAGTTCATCATCAGTTCAGAGACAGACACAATTAGAGAGGCTGAGGACAGGGTAAGATAATCATATAGAATTGCACTGTGAAATGATATTCTGTCATAGAGGCAATGAAGCCTTAACACACACCACCTCTGTTTCTAAATATAAGACGTTTTGGCAGTTGAAATTGAAGTGCATAAACGTATTATATTTAGGAACAGAGGGTGTATTATCTTCTATAGGATTTAAATGGATATACGAGTGAAGACTGCTAAAATCATACTCCGTCCGTCCCAAAATAAGTGTCGCTGATTTCGTACAAAGTTGTACTAAATCAATGACACTTATTGAGGGAGTATCATTTAGATCAGGGAATAGCTCAACTGGGTTCTTGCGAGTAGAACTCACATTTTCCTTAGTATTTTGATTGGTGGGGGTATTAAGGGATTTATTTTGGCTGAGATTTAGTCTTTATTCTTATATACTCCCTCTGTCCCATAACAGTGACACTTATTGTGTGAACATATTGGATGTAATAATGTCTTATATTATGGGTCGGAGGGAGTAGATAACAGCATAAAATATTTTTGATTGTCTTACCTCTTATGTGGGTTGTGTTGCTTTAGCCTCTCTGCCATGTTTATATGCGCCTTGGTATGTCTTTTTTGTTCTTTGCACTTCGGTTAAAGCATAATCAGCAATACAATTGTATCTGATTGTATTAAACAAACTTTTTGACTTGTGGCGTAATCTTTGTTATGGACCTTCCTTTCCATATATAATGTTCCGGCCATTTTCAGGGTGACCCTGTGGAAATTGCGCGAGTTATCAAAGAGTCGGTAAAACAGAGTCTAAGAAGTTACCTCGAGGAAGCCCGCCGTTCTCTAAGTAACACACCGGAACGAAAGTTGGCTTTCATTATTGATGGAAGATGCTTGATGTATGCTCTAGACCCAGCTCTGCGTGTGAATCTTCTTGGTTTGAGTTTAATTTGTCACTCAGTTGTATGTTGTCGAGTTTCTCCACTGCAAAAGGCACAGGTAAATTTCATTTCTTACTGTTAGTGTTTATGCATGCCTTGCGTTTTACCCGGGGAAGTAGTAACAGCATGCCATCCTTGATTTGTGGATATGTGAGTTTTTTAGTCTAGGACTCATATGGGGAGATTATTACATTGTAAAGGCAATAACCAATATTGTACCTTCACAATAAGAGTTTGTGCATGTGATTCGTTATTAATCAGTGTACATTGGTTGCATTTGCTATTCCAGTTTTGATCTCAGAAACCAATTCTGTGCTGTTGATATGGTCTTATATGTGCTTACTTAGTCATTACCCATTCCAAGTAATACCAAAGTCTCTGGTTTGTGCGTTTTTTTCCTTGCGTAACCTGTTTGGTCAAACTGATGCCAAAATACCAATGTTGACGCTCATATTTTGTAGGTTACTAGCTTAGTTAGGAAGGGTGCTCGTAAGATAACTCTCAGCATTGGCGATGGTGCTAATGATGTAAGCATGATTCAAGCCGCTCATGTTGGGATTGGCATTAGTGGACAAGAAGGGATGCAAGCAGTTATGGCTAGTGATTTTGCCATCGCTCAATTTCGTTATCTTACTGATTTACTTCTTGTACATGGACGGTGGTCATACTTGAGATTGTGCAAGGTATGCTTATGGTTTCGTTAGCTTGTAGCTTTTCATATATTTATAGTTTACGAAACTTAATGTGGTCACTTGCTGTCTCAGGTTATCACATACTTCTTCTACAAGAATCTGACGTTTACGCTAACTCAGTTCTGGTTCACTTTCCAAACTGGCTTTTCTGGTCAGCGGTTTTATGACGACTGGTTCCAGTCGCTGTATAATGTCATTTTCACAGCGCTACCTGTAATTATGGTTGGATTATTTGATAAGGTATAGCTGCCTGTATTCATTTTACATTAAGTTCTTGAATGATGCTGTTTGCGGCATTCACGTAATTGAACCCTTTCAGGATGTGAGTGCATCTCTATCAAAGAAATACCCACAACTTTACCAGGAAGGAATCAGGAATACATTCTTCAAGTGGAAAGTGATAGCGGTGTGGGGTTTCTTTGCTTTCTACCAGTCAATAGTGTTTTATTACTTCACTGCAGCTGCAAGTCAGCATGGTCATGGCTCATCTGGCAAGATTCTTGGTCAATGGGATGTTAGCACGATGGCCTTTACTTGTGTTGTGGTTACTGTGAACCTCCGCCTCCTCATGTCATGCAACTCTATTACGAGATGGCATTATTTCAGTGTAGCCGGCAGTATAGCAGCCTGGTTTCTGTTTATCTTTATATACTCTGCCATAATGACATCATTTGACAGACAGGTTGGTGAATTATGAACTAATCTATCTCTGCTGATGACCATTAGGGCCTAATAACCATTTCTTTCTACAAATGCATAACTTCATGCTGTGTTCCTTCTGCAGGAAAATGTATACTTTGTGATTTATGTTCTGATGAGTACCTTTTTCTTCTACCTGACACTAATTCTTGTTCCGGTCATCGCTCTCTTTGGTGACTTCCTATATTTATCGTAAGATACCACCTTTTCCTTTTGCACAATTACTCCCTCCGTTCCTAAATATTTGTCTTTTTAGAGATTTCAAATGGACTACCACATACGGATGTATATAGACATATTTTAGAGTGTAGATTCACTCATTTTGCTCCGTATGTAGTCACTTGTTGAAATCTCTAGAAAGACAAATATTTAGGAACGGAGGGAGTATATGTTATTGTCATCTGGTTTTGGTTCCTTTCAGTTTACATACTGAATCAATCGTGTGCTGTCTCTGATACTCTGTCGGTCTTCCAGGCTTCAGCGATGGCTATTCCCCTATGACTACCAAGTTGTTCAAGAGATGCACAAGGATGACCCCCATGAATACAGCATGATACGTCTTCCAGAGAGGAGCCATTTGAGCCCTGAAGAAGCAAGAAGCTATGCGATTTCCATGCTCCCCCGAGAGAACTCCAAGCACACTGGTTTTGCTTTCGACTCCCCGGGCTATGAGTCATTTTTTGCATCACAGCAAGGTGTCTGTGTGCCTCACAAGCCATGGGATGTCGCAAGGAGAGCCAGCATGAAGCAGCAGCGGCAGCAGCCACAACGAACAGGAAGGTCTTAATCCTGGATTCGTGTAAAGTTTTGTACATCATGTTCTTTTGCCGCAGACCACATGATTGTGTATAAGTAGCCTTAGCCTTTTTTCTTGTTTGTCACCCAATATGTTATGCTGGCCATGTTAGTAGGTGGCCATTGATCCTGTTGGCTGAAGAATCAGGTAGGCACGCACCTGGTTAAACAAAATGGAAACTGGGAAATGCAGTTAGCAAAATTCTTGTTGACTTTTACAGAATTGGATGTTACTGAAATTTGTCTTGTCTTGTTATGAAATCTTGCTTCGTTACATAATGAGTAAAGTGCCGGTGTGTTCCGGCCGTCTGATTGATCGCATAGATCTTGATGCTTTGGCTGGGTTGCCATGACAGATTTTTTTTCCCGTTTGCTCCCCGACTCTACGTGCAAACGCCAGCTTTCCTCTTCTTTCTGTCGAGCAGCGTCCCAGCCTTACCCATATGATAATGTAAGTGCCACACATCAGGATTTTAGGATTTGGGCCGAACGTGTCGGTTGCCGTCAAATCATTTGCGTGGATCTCAAAGCACATCTGGTTGCCAAGTCAGTTTTCCGGTCGTTTGGTGTAGGACAGTCTGAACGAACACACCTTCACGACAAGTCAACCGTCTCGCCTTAAAGCATCTCCAGCCGTTCGGTCCCACAAGGGCTTGAAATAGCGCCATTTGGGGTCAATCGATGATAAATTCGGCGTGGGGGGCTCGGGTTCTCAGCCGACCCCCAAGTTCACCCCCTAGCCGCTGATTTGGCCAAAATTCGGTGTAAATTAGGTCCAAATTTAGCCCAAATTCAGCACACTTGGCACAAACTCAACAAGAACTAATTTTTATCACACAGTTCACCAAATAAATCAATACAAATCAAATAGTTCAACAAAGCAAACTCATTCAAACACAAACTAAAATTCATAGTTTAACGAAGCAAACTCATAGTTCATCACATCAAACTAGGCGTTGCCCTTGAGCCTCCATATGTGCTCCACCAGATCGTACTGCAGTTCTTGATGCACTCGTGGCTCCTGATGCATATTGAGGAAGGTAGCCCATGATGCCGGTACGTAGTGACCAACTTGGGCAAGAGGACCCTGCCTGCAATATGGTTCAGTATCAAACACTGGCTCTTCCTGCTCGCTCTCAATAATCATGTTGTGCAAGATGACACAACAAGTCATCACTTCCCACATTTGAGATTTCGACCAGGTCAAAGCGGGGTACCGGACAATAGCAAATCAAGATTGGAGCACACCAAATGCCCGCTCGACATCCTTCCCGCAAGCCTCCTGACACTTGGCAAAGTAGGAGTTATTGCCTCCTAGCACAGGGTTTGACATAGTCTTCACAAATGTGGATCATCTCGGATAGATGCCATCTGCTAGGTAGTATCCCTTGTTGTAGTGGTGCCCATTGACCTCGAAGTTCACCGGAGGAGCATGACCTTCAAGAAGGTTGGCAAAGACATTCGAGCACTGCAGTACGTTGATGTCATCGTGAGTTCCTGGCATACCAAAGGAGTGCCAAATCCAGAGGTCCTGTGTGACCACTGCCTCAAGTACCACACTACAAGCTCCTTTGGTGCCTTTGTACATCCCTTGCCAAGCAAATGGACAATTTTCCATGCCCAATGCATGCAGTTGATGTTTCCAAGCATCCCAGGAAATCCTCTTCCTGCATTCTGTGCTAGGATCCAAGCAGTGTCTTCGGTGATCACAAGTATTGTGGTCCAAACACTGCCACCACTGCCCTGGAGAACTTGTACAAACACTCAATGATGGTGGACTCGACCATGCGTCGATAGTCTTCCAGTATATCACCGGGAGCTCCGTATGCAAGCATCCTCATAGCTGTCATGGACTTCTGGAGTGAGGAGAATCCAACTGTGCCGGTGCAATCCTTCTTGCAAATGAAGTAACTGTCGAACTCCCGGATGGCATTCACAATCCCGAGGAAGAGTTTTCGATTCATCCGATAACGGCGCCGAAATACTTTCTCGCCGTGCAGTGGACCGTCGACGAAGTAGTTGGCGTAGAGCAAGCAATAGCCCTCCAGTCGATGCCTATGCTTGCTCTTACGGCGGCCCGACACCGAGCCACCTCGTCGCGGCTTGGCATTGTTCGCGAACAGGCCGGCCAGAGTGGCGAGGATCATGAGGTGCTCTTCGTCCTGGGTGTCGGCCTCAGCTTCATCCTCCATCAGAGCCGCAAACGCCTCCTCGTCGTCGGAGTCCATTGCCAAACACCTGGTGGGCATGGTGGGTGCGTAGCCGCCGGTATCCCCTGCCTGCGTGGTCGGAGCCCTGGAAAGCTCACCCAGGAGCAGGATGGAGGCTGCCGCGGTGAAGCCCTATCTTTCCGGCGGGGAAATGGCCTTTCTAGCGGCGGAGTAGCGACTGTGGGAAGGTGGGCAGCGCCGAGATCGGCATGGCGGCGAAAGGAGAAGTGGCGACCTACAACGCGTGGGTCGAATCTGGGCGGGGAAAAGGCGTTTCTCGCCTCACAGTGGTGGCCCACACGCCCTTTTCCTTTCGCAGGAGCCCCCAAGTGCCCCCAGTGCGCTGGGTTCGGCCTGGGATCGCGGGGCCAAAAAATGGGCCGAACCGGCGGAATTTGACGTCCTGGGGGGGCGACAGGTTTTTTTTCC
>NC_057796.1:181315547-181339244 GCF_018294505.1 Triticum aestivum
CCTGCTGCGACATTCCTTTCCCCCGTCGTCCTCACAGAGAGGGAGAGATGAGCCGCTCGCTGACAGGTTTCTCCTCATCTCCACGCCCGACGGCGAGGGAAGAATCAGTTCGAGGAGGGCGCTCGATTCCTGTCGTCGTCGCGGTGGAGCGGCGCCTCCTCTTTTTTTTCTTATCCTTCCTCCACATGCCCTCTCACCTTCCCTCTCTCTCGTGCATGCCACCATGTGCGCCGCCTTGGAACTCCGGTCCGGTGGTTCGGATGCTGCTTCTGGCTAGCTATCATCCATATCCGCCTTTCTTGTTCCAGCCGCTGACGCCTACGGCTCTGTAAAATCCCGCCAGAGATCGACAACAGAAATTACTCCAAATGTGAAGCACCCGCTATGATTGGGGAATTTTTATGTAGAAACCCTAGCTACAGAAGTAAGAACAAGATAAGCTAGGATAGAATTTCATTTCATTTCATGGCCAGAGCTCTTGGGCTCACTCATTGATAGTCTTACATATAGGTGTCATACTGAATTTACAGAGTTACTTCCTAGTTGTCACCGACAGAGAAAGGCTACAGGACAACATCAATTTTAGACAATGGACTGTAGCCGTTGGATCACAAGATTGACTCCCAGTCGTAGGATCTTCATAGCGTTGCTCTGAACCCGTATCTACTAACTGAAAAATTGACACCACTTTTGAATATTTAGACAAAAGATAACCAGGTTCTGACAATACACCTCCATTGAGAGAAGAATTGTCCTCAAGTTTTAGTTTTCGGAAACCAGGACTGAATGGTTTGTTTGAAGGAGACTAGGAAGACTTGTTCGATGAAGCTGACATCCTCCCAAGAAGCTTCATCAGGGTTCAGGTTTGCCCATTGATGAGCCATTGTGTCACTAGCATGCCTTTTCGAGGGAGTGATCTTGTTTCCAGAACTGAAAGTGGTTCTGTTCTTATCTTGCCATTAGGTCCCACCAGAGGGAGTTCTTGAGCTAGAACATCATGTGAGCCTTTGTGTCCCTTCAGCTGACATGGAACACCGGATGAATATTGATCTGTGGAGGGAGTGTTGGAAATATGCCCTAGAGGCAATAATAAATTGGTTATTATCATATTTCCCGTTCATGATAAATGTTTATTATTCATGCTAGAATTGTATTGACCAGAAACTTAAATACACCTGTGAATACATAAACTACACCGTGTCCCTAGTGAGCCTCTACTAGACTAGTTCGTTGATCAAAGATGGTTAAGGTTTCCTAACCATAGACATGAGTTGTCATTTGATAATGGGATCACATCATTGGGAGTCTGATGTGATGGACAGACCCAACCGTAAGCTTAGCATCAGATCGTTTAGTTATTTGCTAAAGCTTTCTTCATGTCAAGTACCAGTTCCTTAGACCGTGAGATCACGCCACTGCCGGACACCAGAGGAATACTTTGTGTGCTATCAAACATCAGTTCATAATAAAGGTGTTCAAGAGGTATCTCCAGAGGTGTCTATTGAGTTGCATGGATCGAGACTGGGATTTGTCACTCCATGTGATGGAGAGATATCTCTAGGCCCTCTCGGTAATACAACATCATAAGAAGCTTCATGTGACTAATGAGTTTTGTTGGGGAACATAGTATTTCAAAATTTTCCTACGATCACGCAAGATCTATCTAGGAGAGCACAGCAACGAGCGGGGAGAGTGTGTCCACGTACCCTTGTAGACCGAAAGCAGAAGCGTTAAGTAACGCGGTTGATGTAGTCAAACGTCTCCGCGATCCAACCGATCAAGTACCGAACGCACAGCACCTCCGCGATCTGCACACGTTCAGCTCGGTGACGTCCCTCGAACTTCTAGATCCAGCTGAGGTCGAGGGAGAGTTTCATCAGCACGACGGCGTGTTGACGGTGATGATGAAGTTACCGACGCAGGGCTTCACCTAAGCACTACGACAATATGGCCGAGGTGGAAATATGTGGAGGGGGGCACTGAAGGAAATATGCCCTAGAGGCAATAATAAAGTATTATATATTTCCTTATATCATGATAAATGTTTATTATTCATGCTAGAATTGTATTAACCGGAAACATAATACATGTGTGAATACATAGACAAACAGAGTGTCACTAGTATGCCTCTACTTGACTAGCTCGTTAATCAAAGATGGTTATGTTTCCTAGCCATAGACATGAGTTGTCATTTGATTAATGGGATCACCTCATTAGGAGAATGACGTGATTGACATGACCCATTACGTTAGCTTAGCACCCGATCGTTTAGTATGTTGCTATTGCTTTCTTCATGACTTATACATGTTCCTATGACTATGAGATTATGCAACTCCCGTTTACCGGAGGAACACTTTGTGTGCTACCAAACGTCACAACGTAACTGGGTGATTATAAAGGTGCTCTACAGGTGTCTCCAAAGGTACTTGTTGGGTTGGCGTATTTCGAGATTAGGATTTGTCACTCCGATTGTCGGAGAGGTATCTCTGGGCCCACTCGGTAATGCACATCACTATAAGCCTTGCAAGCATTGTGACTAATGAGTTAGTTGCGGGATGATGTATTACGGAACGAGTAAAGAGACTTGCCGGTAACGAGATTGAACTAGGTATCGAGATACCGACGATCGAATCTCGGGCAAGTAACATACCGATGACAAAGGGAACAACGTATGTTGTTATGCGGTCTGACCGATAAAGATCTTCGTAGATTATGTGGGAGCCAATATGGGCATCCAGGTCCCGCTATTGGTTATTGACCGGAGAGGTGTCTCGGTCATGTCTACATAGTTCTCGAACCCAAAGGGTCCGCACGCTTAAAGTTATGATGACAGTTATATTATGAGTTTATGTGATTTGATGTACCGAAGGTTGTTCGGAGTCCCGGATGTGATCACGGACATGACGAGGAGTCTCGAAATGGTCGAGACGTAAATATTGATATATTGGACGACTATATTCGGACACCGGAAGTGTTCCGGAGAAGTTTCGGATTAAACCGGAGTGCCGGAGGGTTACCGGAACCCCCCGGGGAAGTATTGGGCCTTGGTGGGCCTTGAGGGGAGAGAGAGGGCAGCAGCCATGAGGTGGCGCGCCCCCTCCCAAGGGGAGTCCTAGTTGGACTAGGAGAGGGGGGCGCAGCCCCCTTTCCCTCTCCCTCTCCCTCTCCCTCTCCCTCTCTTTCCTTCCCCCTCTTTTCCTAGTAGGACTAGGAAAGGGGAGTCCTACTCCTACTAGGAGGAGGACTCCCCCTCTCTCCTTGGCGCGCCTAGGGCAGCCGGCCTCCCCCTTGCTCCTTTATATACGGGGCAGGGGGCACCTGAGAACACACTTGATATACGATATTTTAGCCGTGTGCGGTGCCCCCCTCCACCAGATTACACCTCGATAATACCGTCGCGGAGCTTAGGCGAAGCCCTGCGTCGGTGGAACATCATCATCGTCACCACGCCGTCGTGCTGACGAAACTCTCCCTCAACACTCGGCTGGATCGGAGTTCGAGGGACGTCATCGAGCTGAACGTGTGTAGAACTTCGGAGGTGCCGTGCGTTCGGTACTTGATCGGTCGGATCGTGAAGACGTACGACTACATCAACCGCGTTGTGATAACGCTTCCGCTGTCGGTCTACAAGGGTACGTGGACAACACTCTCCCCTCTCGTTGCTATGCATCACCATGATCTTGCGTGTGCGTAGGAATTTTTTTGAAATTACTACGCTCCCCAACAGTGGCATCCGAGCCTGGTTTTATGCGTTGATGCTATGCACGAGTAGAACACAAGTGAGTTGTGGGCGATATAAGTCATACTGCTTACCAGCATGACATACTTTGGTTCAACGGTATTGTGAGATGAAGCGGCCCGGACCGACATTACGCGTACGCTTACGCGAGACTGGTTTCACCGTTCGGAGCACTCGTTGCTTAAAGGTGACTGGCGGGTGTCTGTCTCTCTCACTTTAGTTGAACCGAGTGTGGCTACGCCCGGTCCTTGCGAAGGTTAAAACAGCACCAACTTGACAAACTATCGTTGTGGTTTTGATGCGTAGGTAAGAACGGTTCTTGCTAAGCCCGTAGCAGCCACGTAAAACATGCAACAACAAAGTAGAGGACGTCTAACTTGTTTTTGCAGGGCATGTTGTGATGTGATATGGTCAAGACATGATGTGATATAATGTGTTGTATGAGATGATCATGTTTTGTAACCGAGTTATCGGCAACTGGCAGGAGCCATATGGTTGTCGCTTTATTGTATGAGATGCAATCGCCATGTAATAGTTTTACTTTATCACTAAGCGGTAGCGATAGTCGTAAAAGCAATAAGTTGGCGAGACGACAACGATACTACGATGGAGATCAAGGTGTCGTGCCAGTGACGATGGTGATCATGACGGTGCTTCGGAGATGGAGATCACGAGCACGGTGCTTCGGGGATGGAGATCACAAGCACAAGATGATGATGGCCATATCATATCACTTATATTGATTGCATGTGATATTAATCCTTTATGCATCTTATCTTGCTTTGATTGACGGTAGCATTATAAGATGATCTCTCACTAAAATTTCAAGATAAAAGTGTTCTCCCTGAGTATGCACCGTTGCAAAAGTTCTTCGTGCTGAGACACCATGTGTTAATCGGGTGTGATAGGCTCTATGTTCAAATACAACGGGTGCAAAACAGTTGCACACGCGGAATACTCAGGTTAAACTTTACGAGCCTAGCATATACAGATATGGCCTCGGAACACAGAGACCGAAAGGTCGAGCGTGAATCATATAGTAGATATGATCAACATAGTGATGTTCACTATTGAAACTACTCCATCTCACGTGTTAATCGTACATGGTTTAGTTGCTTTGGATCACGTAATCACTTAGATGATTAGAGGGATGTCTATCTAAGTGGGAGTTCTTAAGTAATATGATTAATTGAACTTAAATTTATCATGAACTTAGTACCTGATAGTATCTTGCTTGTCTATGTTAATTATAGATAAATGGCCCGTGCTGTTGTTCCGTTGAATTTTAATGCGTTCCTTGAGAAAGCTAAGTTCAAAGATGGTGGTAGCAATTACACGGACTGGGTCCGTAACTTGAGGATTATCCTCATTGCTGCACAGAAGAATTACGTCCTGGAAGCACCGCTAGGTGCCAGGCCTCCTGCAAGAGCTACGCCAGAAGTTATGAACGTCTGGCAAAGCAAAGCCGATGACTACTCAATAGTTCAGTGTGCCATGCTTTACGGCTTAGAACCGGGACTTCAACGACGTTTTGAACGTCATGGAGCATATGAGATGTTCCAGGAGTTGAAGTTAATATTTCAAGCAAATGCCCGGATTGAGAGATATGAAGTCTCCAATAAGTTCTATAGCTGCAAGATGGAAGAGAATAGTTCTGTCAGTGAGCATATACTCAGAATGTCTGGGTATAATAATCACTTGGTTCAACTGGGAGTTGAACTTCCGGATGATTGCGTCATTGACAGAATTCTTCAATCACTGCCACCAAGCTACAAGAGCTTCGTGATGAACTATAACATGCAAGGGATGGATAAGACAATTCCCGAGCTCTTCGCAATGCTAAAGGCAGCGGAGGTAGAAATCAAAAAGGAGCATCAAGTGTTGATGGTCAGTAAAACCACTAGTTTCAAGAAAAAGGGCAAAGGGAAGAAGAAGGGGAACTTCAAGAAGAACAGTAAGCAAGTTGCTGTTCAGGAGAAGAAACCCAAGTCTGGACCTAAGCCTGAAACTGAGTGCTTCTACTGTAAGCAGACTGGTCACTGGAAGCGGAACTACCCCAAGTATTTGGCGGAAAAGAAGGATGGCAAGGTTAACAAAGGTATATGTGATATACAAGTTATTGATGTGTACCTTACCAATGCTCGTAGTAGCACCTGGGTATTTGATACTGGTTCTGTTGCTAATATTTGCAACTCGAAACAGGGGCTACGGATTGAGCGAAGATTGGCTAAGGATGAGGTGACGATGCGCGTGGGAAATGGTTCCAAAGTCGATGTGATCGCCGTCGGCACGCTACCTCTACATCTACCTTGGGGATTAATATTAGACCTAAATAATTGTTATTTGGTGACAGCGTTGAGTATGAACATTATATCTGGATCTTGTTTAATGCGAGACGGTTATTCATTTAAATCAGAGAATAATGGTTGTTCTATTTATATGAATAATTTCTTTTATGGTCATGCACCCTTGAAGAGTGGTCTATTTTTAATGAATCTCGATAGTAGTGATACACATATTCATAATGTTGAAGCCAAAAGATGCAGAGTTAATAATGACAGTGAAACTTATTTGTGGCACTGCCGTTTGGGTCATATGGGTGTAAAGCGCATGAAGAAACTCCATACTGATGGAATTTTGGAATCACTTGATTTTGAATCACTTGGTACTTGCGAACCGTGCCTTATGGGCAAGATGACCAAAACACCGTTCTCCGGTACTATGGAGAGAGCAACAGATTTGTTGGAAATCATACATACAGATGTATGTGGTCCGATAAATATTGAGGCTCGTGGCGGATATCGTTATTTTCTCACCTTCATAGATGATTTGAGCAGATATGGGTATATCTACTTAATGAAACATAAGTCTGAAACATTTGAAAAGTTCAAAGAATTTCAGAGTGAAGTTGAAAATCATCGTAACAAGAAAATTAAATTCCTACGATCTGATCGTGGAGGAGAATATTTGAGTTACGAGTTTGGTCTACATTTGAAACAATGTGGAATAGTTTCGCAACTCACGCCACCCGGAACACCACATCGTAATGGTGTGTCCGAACGTCGTAATCGTACTTTATTAGATATGGTGCGATCTATGATGTCTCTTACTGATTTACCGCTATCGTTTTGGGGTTATGCTTTAGAGACGGCTGCATTCACTCTAAATAGGACACCATCAAAATCCGTTGAGACGACGCCTTATGAACTATGGTTTGGCAAGAAACCAAAGTTGTCGTATCTTAAAGTTTGGGGTTGCGATGCTTATGTGAAGAAACTTCAACCTGATAAGCTCGAACCCAAATCGGAGAAATGTGTCTTCATAGGATACCCAAAAGAGACTGCTGGGTATACCTTCTATCACAGATCCGAAGGCAAGATATTCATTGCTAGGAATGGATCCTTTCTAGAGAAGGAGTTTCTCTCGAAAGATGTGAGTGGGAGGAAAGTAGAACTTGATGAGGTAACTGTACCTGCTCCCTTATTGGAAAGTAGATCATCGCAGAAATCAGTTTCTGCGACACCTACACCAAGTAGTGAGGAAGTTAATGATAATGATCATGAAACTTCAGATCAAGTTATTACTGAACTTCGTAGGTCAACTAGATCAAGAACCGCACCAGAGTGGTACGGTAATCCTGTTCTGGAGGTCATGTTACTAGACCATGACGAACCTACGAACTATGAAGAAGCGATGGTGAGCCCAGATTCCGCAAAATGGCTTGAAGCCATGAAATCCGAGATGGGATCCATGTATGAGAACAAAGTATGGACTTTGGTTGACTTGCCCGATGGTCGGCAAGCCATTGAAAACAAATGGATCTTCAAGAAGAAGACTGACGCTGATGGTAATGTTACTGTCTATAAAGCTCGACTTGTTGCAAAAGGTTCTCGACAAGTTCAAGGGATTGACTACGATGAGACCTTCTCACCCGTAGCGATGCTTAAGTCTGTCCAAATCATGTTAGCAGTTGCCGCATTTTATGATTATGAAATTTGGCAAATGGATGTCAAAACTGCATTCCTGAATGGATTTCTGGAAGAAGAGTTGTATATGATGCAACCGGAAGGTTTTGTCCATCCAAAGGGAGCTAACAAAGTGTGCAAGCTCCAGCGATCCATTTATGGACTGGTGCAAGCCTCTCGGAGTTGGAATAAACGCTTTGATAGTGTGATCAAAGCATTTGGTTTTATACAGACTTTTGGAGAAGCCTGTATTTACAAGAAAGTGAGTGGGAGCTCGATAGCATTTTTGATATTATATGTGGATGACATATTACTGATTGGAAATGATATAGAATTTCTGGATAGCATAAAGGGATACTTCAATAAGAGTTTTTCAATGAAAGACCTCGGTGAAGCTGCATATATATTAGGCATTAAGATCTATAGAGATAGATCAAGACGCTTAATTGGACTTTCACAAAGCACATACCTTGACAAAGTTTTGAAGAAGTTCAAAATGGATCAAGCAAAGAAAGGGTTCTTGCCTGTACTACAAGGTGTGAGATTGAGTAAGACTCAATGCCCGACCACTGCAGAAGATAGAGAGAAAATGAAAGATGTTCCCTATGCTTCAGCCATAGGCTCTATCATGTATGCAATGCTGTGTACTAGACCTGATGTGTCCCTTGCTATAAGTTTAGCAGGGAGGTACCAAAGTAATCCAGGAGTGGATCACTGGACAGCGGTCAAGAACATCCTGAAATACCTGAAAAGGACTAAGGATATGTTTCTCGTTTATGGAGGTGACAAAGAGCTCATCGTAAGGGGTTACGTTGATGCAAGCTTTGACACTGATCCGGACAATTCGAAATCGCAAACCGGATACGTATTTACATTGAATGGTGGAGCTGTCAGTTGGTGCAGTTCCAAGCAAAGTGTCGTGGCGGGATCTATGTGTGAAGCGGAATACATAGCTGCTTCGGAAGCAGCGAATGAAGAAGTCTGGATGAAGGAGTTCATATCCGATCTAGGTGTCATACCTAGTACATCGGGACCAATGAAAATCTTTTGTGATAATACTGGTGCAATTGCCTTAGCAAAGGAATCCAGATTTCACAAGAGAACCAAGCACATCAGAAGACGCTTCAATTCCATCCGGGATTTAGTCCAGGTGGGAGACATAAAAATTTGCAAGATACATACGGATCTGAATGTAGCAGACCCGTTGACTAAGCCTCTTCCACGAGCAAAACATGATCAACACCAAGACTCCATGGGTGTAAGAATCATTACTATGTAATCTAGATTATTGACTCTAGTGCAAGTGGGAGACTGAAGGAAATATGCCCTAGAGGCAATAATAAAGTATTATATATTTCCTTATATCATGATAAATGTTTATTATTCATGCTAGAATTGTATTAACCGGAAACATAATACATGTGTGAATACATAGACAAACAGAGTGTCACTAGTATGCCTCTACTTGACTAGCTCGTTAATCAAAGATGGTTATGTTTCCTAGCCATAGACATGAGTAGTCATTTGATTAACGGGATCACCTCATTAGGAGAATGACGTGATTGACATGACCCATTACGTTAGCTCAGCACCCGATCGTTTAGTATGTTTCTATTGCTTTCTTCATGACTTATACATGTTCCTATGACTATGAGATTATGCAACTCCCGTTTACCGGAGGAACACTTTGTGTGCTACCAAACGTCACAACGTAACTGGGTGATTATAAAGGTGCTCTACAGGTGTCTCCAAAGGTACTTGTTGGGTTGGCGTATTTCGAGATTAGGATTTGTCACTCCGATTGTCGGAGAGGTATCTCTGGGCCCACTCGGTAATGCACATCACTATAAGCCTTGCAAGCATTGTGACTAATGAGTTAGTTGCGGGATGATGTATTACGGAACGAGTAAAGAGACTTGCCGGTAACGAGATTGAACTAGGTATCGAGATACCGACGATCAAATCTCGGGCAAGTAACATACCGATGACAAAGGGAACAACGTATGTTGTTATGCGGTCTGACCTATAAAGATCTTCGTAGATTATGTGGGAGCCAATATGGGCATCCAGGTCCCGCTATTGGTTATTGACCGGAGAGGTGTCTCGGTCATGTCTACATAGTTCTCGAACCCAAAGGGTCCGCACGCTTAAAGTTACGATGACAGTTATATTATGAGTTTATGTGATTTGATGTACCGAAGGTTGTTCGGAGTCCCGGATGTGATCACGGACATGACGAGGAGCCTCGAAATGGTCGAGACATAAAGATTGATATATTGGACGACTATATTCGGACACCGGAAGTGTTCCGGAGAAGTTTCGGATTAAACCGGAGTGTCGGAGGGTTACCGGAACCCCCCGGGGAAGTATTGGGCCTTGGTGGGCCTTGAGGGGAGAGAGAGGGCAGCAGCCATGAGGTGGCGCGCCCCCTCCCAAGGGGAGTCCTAGTTGGACTAGGAGAGGGGGGCGCAGCCCCCTTTCCCTCTCCCTCTCCCTCTCTTTCCTTCCCCCCTCTTTTCCTAGTAGGACTAGGAAAGGGGAGTCCTACTCCTACTAGGAGGACTCCCCCTCTCTTCTTGGCGCGCCTAGGGCAGCCGGCCTCCCCCTTGCTCCTTTATATACGGGGGCAGGGGGGCACCTGAGAACACACTTGATATACGATATTTTAGCCGTGTGCGGTGCCCCCCTCCACCAGATTACACCTCGATAATACCGTCGCGGAGCTTAGGCGAAGCCCTGCGTCGGTGGAACATCATCATCGTCACCACGCCGTCGTGCTGACGAAACTCTCCCTCAACACTCGGCTGGATCGGAGTTCGAGGGACGTCATCGAGCTGAACGTGTGTAGAACTTCGGAGGTGCCGTGCGTTCGGTACTTGATCGGTCGGATCATGAAGACGTACGACTACATCAACCGCGTTGTGATAACGCTTCCGCTGTCGGTCTATGAGGGTACGTGGACAACACTCTCCCCTCTCGTTGCTATGCATCACCATGATCTTGCGTGTGCGTAGGAATTTTTTTGAAATTACTACGTTCCCCAACAGGCACCGCACATGGCTAAGAATCAACTTGTGCGTCTATGGGGTGCCCCCCTCCTCCGTATATAAAGGAGGGGAGGAGGGGGCCGTCCGGCCTCATGGTGCGCCCCCAAGGGGGGGATTCCTACTCCTACTAGGAGTAGGTTTCCCCCCTTTCCTAGTCCAACTAGGAGGGGGAAGGAAGGGGAAGAGGGGAAGAAGGAAAGGGGGGCCGACCCCCCTCCCCAATTCGGATTGGGCTTGGGGGAACGCGCCCCACCTCTTGGCCGCCTCCTCTCTCTTCCACTAAAGCCCATGTAGGCCCATTAAGCCCCCGAGGGGTTCCGGTAACCCCCCGGTACTCCGGTAAATGCCCGAACTCATCCGAAACCATTCCGGTGTCCGAACATAACCTTCGAATATATCAATCTTCATGTCTCGACCATTTCGAGACTCCTCGTCATGTCCGTGATCACATCCGGGACTCCGAACTACCTTCGGTACATAAACACATAAACTCATAATACCGATTGTCATCGAACGTTAAGCGTGCGGACCCTACGGGTTCGAGAACTATGTAGGCATGACCGAGACTCATCTCCGGTCAATAACCAATAGCGGAACCTGGATGCTCATATTGGTTCCTACATATTCTACGAAGATCTTTATCGGGCAAACCGCATAACAACATACGTTGTTCCCTTTGTCATCGGTATGTTACTTGCCCAAGATTCGATCGTCGATATCATCATACCTAGTTCAATCTCGTTACCGGCAAGTCTCTTTACTCGTTCCGTAATACATCATCCCACAACTAACTCATTAGTCACATTGCTTGCAAGGCTTATAGTGATGTGCATTACCGAGAGGGCCCAGAGATACCTCTCCGACAATCGGAGTGACAAATCCTAATCTCGATCTATGCCAATGCAACAAACACCATCGGAGACACCTGTAGAGCATCTTTATAATCACCCAGTTACGTTGTGATGTTTGATAGCACACTAAGCGTTCCTCCGGTATTCGGGAGTTGCATGATCTCATAGTCATAGGAACATGTATAAGTTATGAAGAAAGCAATAGAAATAAACTAAACGATCATAGTGCTAAGCTAACGGATGGGTCAAGTCAATCACATCATTATCTAATGATGTGATCCCGTTCATCAAATGAAAACTCATGTCTATGGCTAGGAAACTTAACCATCTTTGATTAACGAGCTAGTCAAGTAGAGGCATACTAGTGACACTTGGTTTGTCTATCTATTCACACATGTACTAAGTTTCCGGTTAATACAATTCTAGCATGAATAATAAACATTTATCATGATATAAGGAAATATAAATAACAACTTTATTATTGCCTCTAGGGCATATTTCCTTTAGTCTCCCACTTGCACTAGAGTCAATAATCTAGATTACATTGTAATGACTCTAACATCCATGGAGTCTTGGTGCTGATCATGTTTTGCTCGTGAAAGAGGCTTAGTCAACGGGTCTGCAACATTTAGATTCGTATGTATCTTGCAAATCTCTATGTCTCCCTCCTTGACTTGATCGCGGATGGAATTGAAGCGTCTCTTGATGTGCTTGGTTCTCTTGTGAAATCTGGATTCCTTTGCCAAGGCAATTGCACCAGAATTGTCACAATAGATTTTCATTGGACCCGATGCACTAGGTATGACACCTAGATCGGATATGAACTCCTTCATCCGGACTCCTTCCTTTGCTGCTTCCGAAGCAGCTATGTACTCCGCTTCACACGTAGATCCCGGCACGACGCTATGCTTGGAACTGCACCAACTGACAGCTCCACCATTTAATACAAATATGTATCCGATTTGTGACTTAGAGTCATCTGGATCAGTGTCAAAGCTTGCATCGACGTAACCGTTTACGACGAGCTCTTTGTCACCTCATAAACGAGAAACATATCCTTAGTCCTTTTCAGGTATTTCAAGATGTTCTTGACCGCTGTCCAGTGATCCACTCCTGGATTACTTTGGTACCTCCCTGCTAAACTAATAGCAAGGCACACATCAAGTCTGGTACACAACATTGCATACATGATAGAACCTATGGCTGAAGCATATGAATGGCTTTCATTTTCTCTCTATCTTCTGTAATGGTCGGGCATTGAGTCTGACTCAACTTCACACCTTGTAACACAGGCAAGAACCCTTTCTTTGCTTGATCCATTTTGAACTTCTTCAAAACTTTATCAAGGTATGTGCTTTGTGAAAGTCCAATTAAGAGTCTTGATCTATCTCTATAGATCTTGATGCCCAATATAGAAGCAGCTTCACCGAGGTCTTTCATTGAAAAATTCTTATTCAAGTATCCTTTTATGCTATTCAGAAATTCAGTATCATTTCCAATCAACAATATGTCATCCACATATAATATCAGAAATGCTACGGAGCTCCCACTTACTTTCTTGTAAATACATGCTTCTCCAAAAGTCTGTATAAAACCATATGCTTTGATCACACTATCAAAACGTATATTCCAACTCCGAGATGCTTGCACCAGTCCATAAATGGATCGCTGGAGCTTACACACTTTGTTAGCACCTTTTGGATCGACAAAACCTTCTGGTTGCATCATATACAACTCTTCTTTAAGATATCCATTAAGGAATGCAGTTTTGACATCCATTTGCCAAATTTCATAATCATAAAATGCGGCAATTGCTAACATGATTCGGACGGACTTAAGCATCGCTACGGGTGAGAAGGTCTCATCGTAGTCAACTCCTTGAACTTGTTGACAGTAATATTACCGTCAGCGTCAGTCTACTTCTTGAAGATCCATTTATTCTCTATGGCTTGCCGATCATCGGGCAAGTCAACCAAAGTCCACACTTTGTTCTCATACATGGATCCCATCTCAGATTTCATGGCCTCAAGCCATTTTGCGGAATCTGGGCTCATCATCGCTTCCTCATAGTTCGTAGGTTCGTCATGGTCAAGTAACATGACCTCCAGAACAGGATTACCGTACCACTCTGGTGCGGATCTTCCTCTGGTTGACCTACGAGGTTCAGTAGTAACTTGATCAGAAGTTTCATGATCATCATCATTAGCTTCCTCACTTACTGGTGTAGGAATCACTGGAACTGATTTCTGTGATGAACTACTTTCCAATAAGGGAGTAGGTACAGTTACCTCATCAAGTTCTACTTTCCTCCCACTCACTTCTTTCGAGAGAAACTCCTTCTCTAGAAAGGATCCATTCTTAGCAACGAATATCTTGCCTTCGGATCTGTGATAGAAGGTGTACCCAACAGTCTCCTTTGGGTATCCTATGAAGACACATTTCTCTGATTTGGGTTCGAGCTTATCAGGTTGAAGCTTTTTCACATAAGCATCGCAGCCCCAAACTTTAAGAAACAACAACTTGGGTTTCTTGCCAAACCACAGTTCATATGGCGTCGTCTCAACGGATTTAGATGGTACCCTATTTAACGTGAATGCAGCCGTCTCTAAAGCATAACCCCAAAATGATAGCGATAAATCAGTAAGAGACATCATAGATCGCACCATATCTAATAAAGTACGATTACGACGTTCGGACACACCATGACGCTGTGGTATTCCGGGTGGCGTGAGTTGCGAAACTATTCCGCATTGTTTCAAATGAAGACCAAACTCGTAACTCAAATATTCTCCTCCACGATCAGATCGTAGAAACTTTATTTTCTTGTTACGATGATTTTCCACTTCACTTTGAAATTCTTTGAACTTTTCAAATGTTTCAAACTTATGTTTCATCAAGTAGATATACCCATGTAGCGACCCGACCCGAATGGATCAAGTCTCTGTGCTTAGTGTCATCCCTGGATCGGTATGCTGACACACACAGTACTCGAGGATTTATAACAGAGGTAAATCACATGTATAAAGTAACGTAAATACTATTACCTCAATCCAAATAGCGGAAGTAACAAGGTTGTGGATTCCCATCAACACCAACGGCAAAGTTGAGTGTAGAAATCGTAACCCTAACGAATCACTTACTCGTCGTAAGATATCCTGCAACATGAAACGTTGCAGCCCGAAAACGGGTCAGCACATGGAATATGCTGGCAAATTCACACCATAGAGAAATGATGAACAAAGGCTATCACTACATGCATATATGGCTGGTGGAAAAGCTCTATGGTTATAATGTTTTTGCGAAAAGCCAATTTTTCCCTACTTCAAAGGAATAAATTTTATTTAACTATCATGGTGGTTGTGAAACATTGAGATGGTTGACAGCATCTCAATCCCAATTAAATGTCATCAATAACCCAACAAAATTAATTAGAAGTAACATAGTGATGAGATTCACATGATAATCCAAGTACCAGATACTCAAGTTGTCCATAACCGGGGACACGGCTAACCATGATTAGTTTGTACACTCTGCAGAGGTTTGTGCACTTTTCCCCACAAGACTCGATCTCCTCCGTTGGATTACTCGCACTACATGGTGTTTGAGTAACGGATGACCGAGACACAGTCTTTCAGAAGTGTTTGCACCTTACGTATGGGTAGACAGTTACACCTACTTTCCCCTACATCTGCTAGTCTACCACTGTAAGAGTTCACACAACTTAGTCAACTATGCTAGAGCCCATAATAGCTTGCAGCTGCACACGGAAGTTTCTAGCATGAATAATCTCATGATCCCTTTGAACCTGGGTGGCGGTCCAAAAGAAAAATAGGCAATCCTGGAATACCCAGGTACCTCAATCCACCCAGATGTGAGTTTTAGTTGCCACCTTAAGTAAACCATTAATTAACAATCTCACATCTGTCATGGAAATCTCTCAAACCCAATCCACGTCTACGGGCATAGCATGGCAATAATAATAGCAAACGTAGAAGTAACTCCCAAGGGTTTGATAATAAAACAGGTAATAGGTACTACCTCAACTACTTCCCAGTTCCCACAATTTAATTAGATCCTAATCATGCAATATTTGAGGAATAGATCTAATGCAATGAAACTGGGTATGGAAGGTATGATCAAAGTGTGAACTTGCCTGCAATGTTGATGAAGATGATTCGCACTCAAAACTCTGGATAGATCTACTCGTCACACTCCGGTCAATCTATCGAGAACAAGCAATAGTAACCACACATAAGCAATCACTCAAAAGATCAGAAAAAACGAAGAAGACGATTCGGGAAACATCAAAACCAAGCAAATAACTCTTGCAACATAAAACAATTTCTAACAGTACCAAAATTATATGAATTTGGCCTTATCAGAAAGTTTAGGTCAAGAGCTTCGATTTGCAAAAAGAATCAACTAAATCGGAGCTACGAAACTCAAGTTATGAACAAAAGAAGTTTGAATACAAATCTGTTTGAATACACATTTTAAAACTTTCAAAAACATGTTTAAGTTGTTTTAGTGGATAGAGGAGATCATAACGAAGACGTGGGCGTTGGTTTCGTTGGATTTGGACAAACAAGTAAAAAGATGTGGTTGTTTGAAAAGCAGGGACTAATTGATAAGAAAACTTATTACAAATAGGTCCCTGGTGTAAAATAAACAGAAAAAGAAAAATTTAAATAGCGAACGTTCGTTAACTAGGATCTAAACAGTGGACGTTCGCTGTTTAATAAAACCTAAAAAAAACAGAACTAGGTTTTCTTAATAAAACCAAAAAAAATAAAAAATAAAAAAATAAACCGGGGCGGTTCACGGTTTTATACCGGCTCGGGCAAATAAACCGGTGGCGGCGGCGGTTCCGGTGAGATGGCGCGGGGCTCCGGCGAGGGCGGCGAGGTGGCTTCGGGGCTCGGCTGCGACGGGCGGAGGCACGGGGAGGCGCGGCGCGATGCGGCGGTGACGGCGGTGGTGACGGCAGTGGCCGAGGGCGACGGAGGAGCGCGGGGCGAGGCGGCGGATCTCGCCGGCGGCGGCGGCGGGAGCAGAGAGGGAGAGGGGGTCGGGGCGGAGCTATTTAAGAGCGGGGGCGAGGAGGTGGCGTGGGGAAGGGGGCAGAGGAGGCCGGAGGCGGCACGGCGTCCATGGCGGCGTGCGGGAGGCGGAGTCCCGCTCGGGGCTCGGGGACGAGCGGCGTGGGCCGGCTGGGCCGTGGCCTGGCGAACTGGGCCGGCCCGGTCCGGTCGGCCCAGAGGAATTTTTTTTAACAGCGCAAGGAAAATAAAAAAAACCTTAAATAAATAAAAAAACTATAGGCATATAATATACCAAAATTTTCAGAAAAAGATTTCCTACAGCATGGGCATTTTTGCAAAGTCAAATAAAATCCTCACAAATTTAAATAAATCAAACAGTGCTTCTGCCTTAATAAAATCCAATAAAAATCATTTTAAAAATACCAAAATGATTTCAAATTTATTTTTCTCCAATTTTCTGATGTAGGGAATCATGTTATCCTATTTTCTGTATATTTTTATTTTGGAGAAAAATACTTTGAATAAGACTCAAATAACTCCAAATTAAAAAATAATTTCCAAAAGGACTTTGAATTTGACCTTTGAAACTCCCAACTCATATTTCATATGTTTTGAAGAAGTCATTTTATCTTCTCTCGTGAAAATCATTGAGTTGCATAAAGTTTCAGAAATGTGAAATATTTTCAAATGAAATTCAAATATTTTCAACACCCCTTGTCATTTAAATAAATGGAAGAAGTCATGTCATCTTCTCTCCAGGGTTTTGTGGTGAAAGAATTTGAATTCATGGAGATCATAAAAGCAAAATGAAAGTTTGGGAAAGTTCTTTTATTCCCTCTCATTTAACTTTCAAAAGATTTCGAATTTCAGTCAATCAATCAAACAATCAATCCAATCTATCTGTTTATTATAACATTCCAAAATTTAGAATTTTGGGATGTTACAAACCTACCACCCTTAAAATAAATCTCGTCCTCGAGATTCGGAGAGGCTAGAAAGAGAAAGGTTAGGGTTTGGGGTGTCCTCAAAATCCATCGATCATCTCAGGGGTCTGGGGTGCTACCACCCTTAGAAACATTGTTACGGTTCCACCAGAACTCGTATACTCCATCCTTGTTGTTGACAGTGTCAGTCTTCTCAGATTTTCGGAAAAATTCCTTCCCTGGCTCTTTGGGTAGCGGCATAAGCTTTTCCTCAATTCTTCTGTCTTTCATCTTGGTAAGGTTATTCTGAGATTGGGTCTTCTTAGCTGACGGGTCTGGCGCCAATACTAAACAACTATCGACATCTCATGGTGGTCAACAATTTACGGTTTCTCCTGCAGGAAATGGGTCTGGGTTGAACCTCACCGTATAACCTACGGTTGGCAACAACTGCCGTGTACAAGGGGGAAAATACTTACACCATTCTAAGGTTCAAACAAGGTTTAATACGGTCGTCTCTCTACTATAGGTAGGTCACTCAGATTTACCATCCCATATAGCAAAGCGAACAATAAGAGTAAGTCGGTATGGTGATCAATCCATCCCGCACCCAAATCATTACCTTGTACATGGTTTAGAGAATCTCGCATTCTAACACTCGGTCATCCTCACAAGCATTGCAGAATTTCTCTTATCGACGAACCAAGTTCGGATAAATCCATGGATTCTGCAAGCCAAACAAACATCTATCGTTCCTTCACAACTCTCAGGTTTTGCGTAACTCCTATAAGATCGTTGTCGATAAAAATCGTAACTTCTTCCAGGGTCTTCCCTTCAACAAGAGTGTGCTTGCTTCTTGGCAGGTCCTGGAGCCTGTGGGTTATGGCCCATCTCATCACTTGTAGTCCTTGAATTTATCATCGGGTAACTGATCCTTAATCCAACATCCAACTTCCTGGTATTCTTAAATCCATCCAATTGTACTGTCTTCCTTCCTTCTATTGGCACCAGTAGGACATGATTACTCAGACTCATCATCGAATTTCCATTGATACATATTTCCAACATCATACCTCTTTTATATCCAATAGTAATTTATCTCTTCATCCTCGGGGAATATCCCACATACCGAGATAAAAAAAACTTATACTATGAAGTCCATACTCCACTTCGTGGAACATCATTATCCTTTCCAGGGTCAAGCGTCCTTACAGGGGAATATTGGCCATCTCTGCATGGCACTTCTTCAACTGGGAAAGGTGAAACACATCATGAACTCATGACAGTCCTTCGGGTGACTCCAGCTTGTTGGCCACTTCTCCCATACGTTCCAAAACTCGGTATGGTCCTACAAATCTCGGGGCTAACTTTTCCTTAACTCCAAATCGTTTAACTCCTCGCAGAGGGAACACACGAAAACATGCTCCGTCTCCAATTTCATAGATTACCTCCTTTACATCCAATAATACTCCATACCCTCATATTCTTGGGGTATCCAACATATCGAGATAAAACTCATACTTATTTTGTTCGGAATCCACTTCGTGGAATATCCTTACCTTTTCCAAGGGTCAAGTTTCCTCACAGGGTACTACCACCCTTAAAATGCACAATCTTCCATAGACCATATTTTTCATATCCTCGAAAATGGTCAAAATCATTCTTCATAGAGTAACAACTCATAAAATCCAAATCAATACCAATGATGCTAACTTTATTGATTCTCAAATTATTACAATCTCCTGCATTCCATTACATGCCTCAATCCGACACCTCACTAATAATAGAAATGTCCACACTACTACTACTATATTACTCATTGCACTCAACTATTTGTCACAAGTCTCCGTCTCCTTGGGGCATTCTCTGGCAAAGTGCCCTGCTTCATCACAACAGAAACATATTACTTCTGACATATCTCGAGGTTTCCTTGTGATTATATAGCCTCCTGGGGTCCTCATCTTCCCCTTTGGGCAATCATTGTGGTAGTGTCCTGAATTTTTGCACTTGAAACATGTGATATGACTCAGGTCTCTCTTTGTAGAAATTGGGTTGTTCCTGGCATCCAATCTACTTCTCTTCCTGGACTTTTCCGTTCCAATCAGGGCTTCTATTTCCTGTGGGTCATACTCTACTTCCTCTGTCGGAAATTCTACTAAATCCCCATTCAGACAATTTTGGGAGATGTGTCCTTCTTCTCCACATGAATAGCATGACTTGGTGCAGGGTTTAATTGGTTCTTCTTTGCGTGTGTCCTCCACCTCTTCCTTCATCACAGATTCCTCTAAATTTTCCATGAGGGCTCTTTTCATTTCTTCTTTCTTCTGCTGGACGGTCCTTTGTACCATGGGGTAGATGTGACACTGAGCAGGGTAGTGGGTAGTCCCTTCACACAAGAAACAAGTGATCTGCCTAGTTGGGCATTCTTCAGCTGGGTGACTTCCCTCACAATTAGGGCATTCCTCCTTGTGTTCCTTATGGTTGTGACCTATTTCTCCACAAGGCTTGTATGCACAAGGTTTCTTCATATCCTTTCCATAAGGCTTCAATTTCTGGGACACAAGACGAGATCTTTGTAGAGTCCACTTAAATTCTTTCCAAGTGGTTACTTCTTGCCATCCATTGATGGTTTGGTACATCCTCCACCAAGTAGCAGCACCTCTTTTAAAACATTGAAGAGCATGCCGGGTCATATCCTTTCCGACTATAGGGTTATTCTTCATGTGATCCTCCATGTTCTGAATCCATCGGTCCGTCTCCAATTGACTCATCGGTCCAGAAAATACAAGCTCATCTCCATTCATCCTCTATTGGGTCCAAGGGTTTGGGGTGAGATAAGAGAGATAGAGAGAGATACACACAATGCAAACAATAGTTTTGAAAAGACAGATTTTTTTTATTGTGGCTGTCGGAAAAACATCAAACAAATGACAGCTCACAAACGTCGCATCTAACGTAGGCATATAACAGGGGTTGGGTCTTCTAAAAGTCAATAAGTCTTCAACGTTGCCAAACTCTTGAAATCTTGTTCATGTCTCCGATGGCTTCTTCCAATCATGCTTGTCCTTCTCAAGTTCTTTTGCCAAATCATCTCTGTTGACGCGAAGTCTCTCGTGACGTCCTTTATATTTCTGGAGTTGCGTTCCAAACTTCTGGGTCTCAACATCCTTGGCATGAACCATGATACTACTGTCCTTCAGTTCCTGACGAGTCTCCGTTATCTCGAGGTTTTGCTTTCCCTGGTTGGCTACTTTCAGTTTCTGGGTTCTGAGTTCTTCACGAAACACTTCTTTGTCAAATACAGCTTCCTGCAGGTCCATCCTAAACTTCTTGATGTAATACTCCGGATCCTGGTGATACACCGGTCTAAAGTTAAAACTTCATCTTGCTGATAGGTGCTCCATCAGCCTTCTACCATCCAATCCTTCCATGCATATGCATGCTTAACTCGGCATGGTGACAATAGCATAAGCGGACGATAACTTCACATATAGCTGTGTTTTCTGCTCTTGTCATTACCATGAGCTATCATTCCATAGTTGGTATCTCCTGCCTTAGGGTTTCCTTGACAAAACTTTGAGTTTCTAACTCTCCATGTTTCGGTCTTTCTCCGATACACCTTGCTCTCGAGTATTGACAGCTTCCATAGTCTGCCAAGTTCCATAAGGGTAACCTTCCTAGGTCATACACATCTGGCAATTCTTCAGAGCCTTCAAATTCTCCCAGTCTTCGGAGTCTTCAACCATTGTAGTTTCCATTATCATAATGCATGGTAAAATCCTCTTCATTCCGAATGGTCTTAGTTGATCGATATCCTGTACTTCTTGAAGTGGTCTCATCCGTCGAATCTTCGTGTGGTCAAAAGGGGAAAGGGGTATGGTCTCACTAAACGGAATATTTGAATAAGCTCAGAAGAGAAGAGAGGTAAATGATCTTTTTGAAAAGGGAAGTTTTAGGGAAAATCCTTCCTATGGGCTTGCCAGTTTCTAGGGTCACGTCCTACAGTCAACATGTGCTCTGATACCATCTTGTAGCGACCCGACCCGAATGGATCAAGTCTCTGTGCTTAAGTGTCATCCCTGGATCGGTATGCTGACACACACAGTACTCGAGGATTTATAACAGAGGTAAATCACATGTATAAAGTAACGTAAATACTATTACCTCAATCCAAATAGCGGAAGTAACAAGGTTGTGGATTCCCATCAACACCAACGGCAAAGTTGAGTGTAGAAATCGTAACCCTAACGAATCACTTACTCGTCGTAAGATATCCTGCAACATGAAACGTTGCAGCCCGAAAACGGGTCAGCACATGGAATATGCTGGCAAATTCACACCATAGAGAAATGATGAACAAAGGCTATCACTACATGCATATATGGCTGGTGGAAAAGCTCTATGGTTATAATGTTTTTGCGAAAAGCCAATTTTTCCCTACTTCAAAGGAATAAATTTTATTTAACTATCATGGTGGTTGTGAAACATTGAGATGGTTGACAGCATCTCAATCCCAATTAAATGTCATCAATAACCCAACAAAATTAATTAGAAGTAACATAGTGATGAGATTCACATGATAATCCAAGTACTAGATACTCAAGTTGTCCATAACCGGGGACACGGCTAACCATGATTAGTTTGTACACTCTGCAGAGGTTTGTGCACTTTTCCCCACAAGACTCGATCTCCTCCGTTGGATTACTCGCACTACATGGTGTTTGAGTAACGGATGACCGAGACACAGTCTTTCAGAAGTGTTTGCACCTTACGTATGGGTAGACAGTTACACCTACTTTCCCCTACATCTGCTAGTCTACCACTGTAAGAGTTCACACAACTTAGTCAACTATGCTAGAGCCCATAATAGCTTGCGGCTGCACACGGAAGTTTCTAGCATGAATAATCTCATGATCCCTTTGAACCTGGGTGGCGGTCCAAAAGAAAAACAGGCAATCCTGGAATACCCAGGTACCTCAATCCACCCAGATGTGAGTTTTAGTTGCCACCTTAAGTAAACCATTAATTAACAATCTCACATCTGTCATGGAAATCTCTCAAACCCAATCCACATCTACGGGCATAGCATGGCAATAATAATAGCAAACGTAGAAGTAACTCCCAAGGGTTTGATAATAAAACAGGTAATAGGTACTACCTCAACTACTTCCCAGTTCCCACAATTTAATTAGATCCTAATCATGCAATATTTGAGGAATAGATCTAATGCAATGAAACTGGGTATGGAAGGTATGATCAAAGTGTGAACTTGCCTGCAATGTTGATGAAGATGATTCGCACTCAAAACTCTGGATAGATCTACTCGTCACACTCCGGTCAATCTATCGAGAACAAGCAATAGTAACCACACATAAGCAATCACTCCAAAGATCAGAAAGAACGAAGAAGACGATTCGGGAAACATCAAAACCAAGCAAATAACTCTTGCAACATAAAACAATTTCTAACAGTACCAAAATTATATGAATTTGGCCTTATCAGAAAGTTTAGGTCAAGAGCTTCGATTTGCAAAAAGAATCAACTAAATCGGAGCTACGAAACTCAAGTTATGAACAAAAGAAGTTTGAATACAAATCTGTTTGAATTCACATTTTAAAACTTTCAAAAACATGTTTAAGTTTTTTACTAGATAGAGGAGATCATAACGAAGACGTGGGCGTTGGTTCAGTTGGATTTGGACAAACGAGTAAAAAGATGTGGTTGTTTGAAAAGCAGGGACTAATTGATAAGAAAACTTATTACAAATAGGTCCCTGGTGTAAAATAAACAGAAAAAGAAAAATTTAAATAGCGAACGTTCGTTAACTAGGATCTAAACAGTGGACGTTCGCTGTTTAATAAAACCTAAAAAAAACAGAACTAGGTTTTCTTAATAAAACCAAAAAAAATAAAAAATAAAAAAAATAAACGGGGCGGTTCACGGTTTTATACCGGCTCGGGCAAATAAACCGGTGGCGGCGGCGGTTCCGGCGAGATGGCGCGGGGCTCCGGCGAGGGCGGCGAGGTGGCTTCGGGGCTCGGCTGCGACGGGCGGAGGCACGGGGAGGCGCGGCGCGATGCGGCGGTGACGGCGGTGGTGACGGCAGTGGCCGAGGGCGACGGAGGAGCGC